>NW_017731503.1:1302277-1325054 GCF_001890085.2 Hipposideros armiger
TAAGAAAACAGGACCCATGCATATGCTGTTTACAAGAGACTCATCTCAGATCAAAAGACACACACAGACTGAAAGTAAAGGGATGCAATAAGATAGTTCACACAACTGGAAATGAGAAAAAAGCGGGAGCAGCAATACTTATGTCAGACAAAATAGACTTTAAAATGAAGAATACAATAAAAGACAAAGGACTCTACATAATAATAAAAGGATCGATTCAACAAGAGGACATAACCCTAGTAAACATCTATGCACCCAAAATAGGAGCTCCTAAATATATAAAACAGATTTTGACAGACATAAAGACAGATATCAACAGCAACACTATCATAGTATGGGACGTCAACACTCCGTTGTCACCAATGGACAGATCCTCCAGACAGAAAATCAAACGGAAACAGTGGCCTTAAATGACACTTTAGACCAGCTAGATTTAATTGATATTTTTAGAGCATTTCACCCCAAAACAACAGAATATACATTGTTCTCAAGTGCACATGGAACATTTTCCAAGATAGACCACATGTTAGGAAACAAAACCAGTCTCAATAAATTTAAGAAGATTGAAATCATATGAAGTGTCTTCTCTGACCACAATGCTATGAAACTAGAAATCAATTATAAAAAGAAACCTTGAAAGCACACAAATACATGGAAGCTAAATAACATGCTACTAAATAGCGACTGGGTCAAAACTGAGATCAAGGAAGAAATTAAAAGCTATTTCAAGACAGACAACAATGAAAACACAACACTCTAAATCTCTGGGGTGCAGCGAAAACAGTCCTAAGAGGAAAATTCATAGCAATGCAGGCCTATCTAAAGAAACAAGAACAATCTCATATAAACAGACTATCTTTACACCTACGGGAACTGAAGAAAGAACAGCAAAACTAGCCCAAAGGGATTAGAAGGAAGGAAATACTAAAGACCAGAGCAGAAATAAATGAAATAGAGACCAAAAAAAATACAAATTATCAATCAAACCAAGAACTGGTTTCTTGAAAGATAAACAAAATTGACAGACCCTTAGCCAGACTCACCAAGAAAAAGAGAGAGACGACCCAAATTAATAAAATCAGAAATGAAAGAGGGGAAGTGACAACAGATGCCACATAAATACAGGAAATTGTAAGAAAATATTTCGAGCAACTATATGACAACCAATTTGACAATCTGGAAGAAATTGATAAATTTCTAAAAGCATACAATCTACCAAGTCTGAACAAAGAAGAAATGGAAACTCTGAGCAGAGTGATTAGTACCAAAGAAATTGAGTCAGTCATCAACAGCTTCCAACAAACAATAGTCCTGGACCAGATGGCTTCACAGGCGAATTTTACAAAACATTCAAAAAATAATTAACACCTATTCTCCTGAAACTATTCCAAAAAATGCAGAAGGAGGGAAGGCTCCCAAGTACATTTTATGAGACCAATATTACTCTGATCTCAAAGTCAGACAAAGATATTACAAAAAAAGAAAACTACAGGCCGATATCCTTAATGAACATAGATGCAAACATCCTCAACAAAATACTAGCAAACCGAATTCAGCGTCACATGAAAAAGATCATACACCACGATCAAGTGGGGTTCATTCCTGGTATGCAAGGCTGTTTCAATATCCGCACATCAATTAACATAATATATCACATTAACAAAATGAAAAATATATATCAATAGATGCATAAAAAGCATTTGACAAAATCCAGCAACTATTGATGGTAAAAACTCTTAAAGTGGGAATAGTGGGATCATATGTCAACATAATTAAGGCCATATATGATAAGCCCACAACAAATATCGTACTCAATGAGGAAAGGCTAAAACCGTTCTCCCTAAAATCAGAAACATAACAAGGCTGCCCACTTTCACCACTTCAATTCAACATAATTCTGGAAGTTTTGGCTTCAGCAATTAGACAAGAAAATGAAATAAAAGGCATCCAAATTGGAAAAGAGGAAGTAAAATTATCATTATATGCAGATGACATGATACTATATATAGAGAATCACAAAAACTCCTCGAAAAAACTGTTAGAACTGATAAATGAAAATAGTAGGGTAGCAGGATACAAACTTAACATTCAGAAATCAGTTGCATTTGTATACACCAATAATAAACTATCATAAGAAGAAATCAGGAAATCAATCCCATTTACAATTCCTTGAAAAACAATAAAATACCTAGGAATAAATTTAACCAAAGAAGTAAAAGACCTGTACTCAGAAAATTATAAGACTTTGAAGAGAGAAATCAAAGAAGATACAAATAAATGGAAATACATACCATGTTCATGGATAGGAAGAATTAATATAGTTAAAATGTCAATACTACCTAAGGCAATATATAAACTCAATGCAATTCATATCAAACTACCAAGAACATTTTTCTCAGAAATAGAACATATAATCCGAAAATTTATATGGAGTCATAAAAGACCCCAAATATCCACAGTAATCTTGAGAAATAAGAACAAAGCGGGAGGTATCACGCTACCTGACATCAAATCATACTACAAGGCTACAGTGATCAAAACAGTACGGCACTGGCATAAAAACAGACACATAGATCAATGGAACAGAATAGAGAGCCCAGAAATAAACCCATCCATATACGGTCATTTAATCTATGACAATGGAAGCAAGGATTTACATTGTAGTAAAGATAGTCTATTTAATAAATGGTGTTGGGAAAATTGGACTGACATGTGCAAAAAAATGAAAATGGACCACCTACTTACACCATATACAAGAACAAATTCAAAATGGATTAAAGACTTAAATGTAAGACCTGAAACCGCAAAACTCCTAGAAGAAAAAAATAGGGAGTAAATTTGCAGACATTACCCTCAGTAATATTTTTACTGAGATATCCCCTCAGGCAAGGGAAATAAAAGAACAAATTAACATATGTGATTACATCAAATTTAATTTTTTTTTCACAGCAAAGGAAATCATCAATAAAACAAAAAGGCAGCCTACTGAATGGGAGAACATATTTACCAATGATATATCTGATGAGCGCTTAATATCCAAAATTTATAAAACACTCATTCAACTCCACACCAAAAAACCAAACAATCCAATTAAAAAATGGGCAGAGGATTTGAAGAGGCATTTCTCTAAAGAGGACATACAGATGGCCAACAGGCATATGAAAAAATGTTCAACCTCACAATTCATTAGAGAATTGAAAATAAAAATCACAATGAGATACCACTTTGCTCCGGTCAGAATGGCTATCATCAATAAATCAACAAACAATAAGTGCTGGCGAGGCTGTGGAGAAAAGGGAACCCTGGTGCACTGTTGTTATAACTGCAGATTGGTGCAGCCATTATGGAAATCAGTATGGGGGTATCTCAAAAAACTTGAAATGGAACTACCGTATGACCCAGCAATTCCACTCTTGGGTGTCTATCCAGAGAAACCCAACACGCTAATTCGAAAAAATATATGTACCCCTATGTTTATTGCAGCATTATTCATAATAGCCAAGACTTGGAAACAACCGAAATGCCCATCGGTGGATGACTGGATTAAGAAACCGTGGTACATTTATACAATGGATTATTACTGTGCTATAAAAGGAATGAAGTCATATCATTTGGAATGATATGGATGGATTTAGAGACTATTATGCTGAGTGAAATAAGTCAGTCGGAGAAAGAGAAATACCACATGATTTCAGTTATATGTGGAATCTAAAAAATTGAATGAATGAACAAAGGAAACAGAAGTGGTCTCAGAGATATATAGGAACAATTGATGGCTGCTATTTGGGAGGAGGAGAGGATGAGGGAGAAGGCAAAGTGATTAGCCAGCATAAATATGTAACTACAATATTCGAGGAATATAATTCTGATGTTGTAATATTGTATGTCAAGGGAATTGAAATAGATATGTATGATATTGGGGGGGATGTGGGGTGGTGGTTGGGGGAGGAGGGTTGTCACCTTGAGGGGTAAAAAGTATAACTATTGCACTGTGTTGTACAGCTGAAACATTCTAAAAAATGTGTATTTCACAATAAAAATAATTTTGAAAAAGAAAGTTAATTCATTTTTATTCAAGGGAACTTTGTTTTCAAGTCAACAAAAGACGCATTATATATATATATATATATATATATATATATATATGTTCTGGTTCATTTACAATTCATCTAGTCCATTTTCCATTTATATCTTGCTCCACTGTCTTGTATAAAGATCATTGTTGTTAACAATAATGACCTCTGATCCCTTGCAAGATTCTAAATCACTCTGTTTTTTTTAGTTGAAACTTACAGAATTAACCTTATGCTTAAACTATTTTTCAACAAGGGTTAAAAGAATTGTTTAACCCCTTTTTAAAGATTTTCACTCAAAACCCCAATTTTCTTATTATAGTCATTGATTTCAGGCAGTAAATCCCATTATAATTTCTAGTGTCAGGGACAGCTCTTCATAATAAAAGAATATGTTCTCACACATCATTATATGTGCACACAAGCAATGCATTGTCCTATAGTATACCTGAATATATCAGTAAATGTAATGTTTTAAAATAAAACTTAAGTAAACTCCTCAACATAAAATGTCTATTATAATCTAGATTTGTCATTTGATCGCTTTTTGAAGTGGATAATTTCAATAATGTGTTTATCTGCCACAAGTCCTACTTAGTACAGTTCTGTACTTGAGTATTAAGAAAATGAACAATATATAACTCTCCCCATGATGAGAGGACAAGGAATACTGGAAATAAGCCATGCTAAACCCAGTGATATTCACCTACAACAGAAAATGTTAATAGCTAATGGTTGTGATTTGAACTTGTCATTGATTTTCATTTATTTACCATAAATTGCACACATGCCATCAGTAGCAAGTCAATCTGGTTGCTACAATGCTCTTCTCCAAGGCCTATCAATTATAAACCTTAAATCAAAAAGTGGTCCAGTGGCACCTGAAGTTTATACTGTTTTTGGGTTGATTAACTGAACTTTCTAAGACCGTGAAGCATCTTCAAGTTAAACTCAGTGAGAACAATGAACATACTGTACAAATTTTTTCATTATATAACCAAGTTTTGTGTACTAATAAATGTCTAATGATAGCAGAAATTCTGAACTGACTCTACAAATAGTGGAATCTTAATAAAAAAATTCACTTTTCTCCAACTACATGTATGCTAATAAACTAGAAATAGAAGGCATCAGAAGCACTCTCAAAGAAAGTATTTTTTACAGTTTGATCCATTCAGTTGGTTGTTTGGTTTTCCAATTGCACAAAAAATTCATAATGGTAAATACCTTAAGCTTTGAACTCAAGTAGATATTATAGTTGAGCACATTTTCTTAGTCAAAAAGAATTCTTCTAGAATAAAAAATGTTTTTAAGTTAATGCAGATGAAATTTTAATTTGATGTAAGGTTTTCTTGACGATTTGGGTATAAGAAACTAGAATGTGTTTGTAAGGATTATTTTGATAGTACAATCCCAAAGAATTTAAGAAGAGAATGAATAATCTTATATTTTTTCAAAATCTAAATACTCACTTACTTTACAGTGAGGGGACATAGTAAATGTCTTTTGAGAACTATTTGTAGGTCTAATAATCCATTTGTCATGCAATTTCTGAAATATTGTGTGGTAATCAGCTTCTAAGATAACCCCAACTTCTGGTAATTTTGCTTCCTTCCTCCCATACTCTTTTGGATTTCTGTTATATTGTGAGTAGGTTTATAGGGAGGTCCAGCAGATTACAAAATAATTAATGCCTTTGGCTAAGAGTTACCAAAAAAATGGAAGCCTGTCAGCAACAATATGGTGAGCTTGGAAATAGATTCTCTAGTCTTGAGATGACTGTAACCCCAGATAATAGCCTATACTCTCATGAAATACTGAGCCAGAACCACACAGCAAAGCTGCTCCCAGATTCATGAAACTCAGAAAGTATGTAATAGTATGTATATCTGCTTTATTAAACTGTTCTAGCTTGGGGGCAACTTGTTACACAGTAACAGATAACTTACACAGTGTGCGCATCACCTTTTTATATACTGCATTTCATGATACATTATGGCATACAAAGTCTAAAAATTAAGTTTGCAAACTCATCCTAGAAAAAATGCTACATACTTCATTGTTGAATATTACTACATTCACCTTTGAAGTACTCCCCTTGGGAAGCTATGCACCAATGCCAGCACCTTGTCCACTCTTCAAAGCAATTTTAGAACTCTTTTTCATGAATAGCCATCAGAGTTGTTGTGTTAATCTTGATGTCCTGAATGTCATCAAAATGTCTTCCTTTCAATATCCCTTTATTTTCAGGTAAAGAAAGAAGTCACTGGACGCCGGATCAGGTGAGTAGAGAGGGTGTTCCAATGCAGTTATTTGCTTACTGGGTTAAAACTCCCTCACAGATAGTGCCTTGTGAGTTCTCGTGATGCAAGAGCCATGAATTGTTGGTGAAAAGTTCAGGTCGCCTAACTTTTTCACACAGCTTTTTCAGCACTTCCAAATAGTAAACTTAGTTAACTGTTTGTCCAGTTGGTACAAATTCATAATGAATAACCCCTCTGATATCAAAAAAGTTTGGCAACATCGTTGAAACAAGTTTGCAAACTTAATTGCAAGACCTCATATATCATTTGGGTAAAAGCAATGACTGAGCAATCAAATCTTCAGTGGATGGCAAAAAATATTTATTGCCGTACTCCTGAATCATTGTCAAAGAACCTGAGGACAGTTTAAAGCCTGGTTAAACAGGTGATTGTCTATCTAGAATTATATGCTTAGGTTGTGAAGTGTAGTTTTTATAATGAAGTGAAGTTATAATAAGTAGTTTGTCTACATATATAAGAACAGATATATTTTTAGCTCACTTCTTTAACACTGAAATGTCTTATTTTAAAAATATTTTATATTATTTAGAGTCAGGTACCATAACTAACTTTGTCTTGATTGCTGATGTCACCTATCACTAGTAATTTAGGTACAATTACATGGTAATATAGTAGGCAATTTTGAAACCATTTTTATTTCTGTCAGCTCAGATACATGTAAATGATTATATTGTTGTTGTTATTTCTGCTTTAGAAATATTTTAATAGGAACAGCTAATAACACTTACATCATACTTACTATTTATCAAACTGCTTTCTAAGCACTTGAAATACTTACAAACCTATGGGTTTGGTACTTTTGTTAATTTCATTTTATTGATGAAGAAGTGAGGGTAAGAGGTTGAGTAACTTTTCCTGAGTCATACAGCTAGTAAGTGGTGGAGCTGAATTTTAGCAGTCTGCCTCAGAGACAGTGGGCTTATCCACTGGGCTGTATTCCCTCAGGAACAGTTAATCCACAGTTCCAGGTTAGCCTCATCACAGTCCAGAGCTTAAATAGTTAAGATTCAGTTAAGGTCTTTTTCTTCAACTCATAAGTCTTCCTTTGTCTCCCTTAAGCCAACCTTTTTGCTCTACTCCTATAGAATGTGTGTATCTCTGCCATTGCATATATCATTCTGTATTAGAATTGCCTGTTTATGTGTCTATATTATTATAGACAGTAATATTTGATGACAGAAATTATGTCTTGTTTATCTTTGTACTATCACAGGGTTTCTTTTTTTTTCAACACAGGGTCTGATGCTCTGTAAGTACTTAATGTTCATTGGACTGAGTTGAACTAAATGCTATTTTGTATGTCATGAAAATTTGCTACTAGCACACCCAATATGTAAAACAATGATTTATTAAGTGCTTATGATATACAAAACACTATACTACACATTTAATATGCATATTGTCCCATTTTATTCTTACAGCAACACCTGTGAGGCCAATATTACTATCACCGTTTTACTCATAACGAGAGTGAGGCTCAAAAGGATTAAGTGACTTTCTTGCTTAAGGTCACAGCTATTAAGTGGTAGATTCAGACCCCAAACACTAGTCTATACCAGTCTTGTAAGGTTTATTCTCTTTACCTGTTACATTGCTTCCAAGAGGCAATTTTAATAAGAATTCTTCCCTGACTCCTGACACTGAATTTTTGAATATCCAAAGTTATAGCTAAACTTCTAGATACTGTATATAACCCGAATAACTAATAAATTGAGGTTAGTTAGAGGATCAGGCTACTTTAGTGGAGTAGGTCTAGAGAGGGATATATTAATGTCATCTAGGGTGTGTATATATGTGAACCTTCAGAACTGTGAAATACATTTATTCGTAAAGTGATAGCCCCTTTGTCCATCAATCTTTCAGATAATTATCATCACTACTATTATAAATAAAGTGTATTCATTCATGTTCAGGATAGGAAAAGTTGCATTTCACCCACAGTAAATTAAAAAAGAGAAAGTCATTTATTTAAGATGGGGTTTGACTTGGCGAGAAGAGGGGAATGTTTCAGAAGAGTGGAATGTTTCTTGTGTTTGACATTCAATAGGAAACATGAGTGTAGTAAAAATGTGAATTACCTTTTTTTCCAAATTAAAGATAAGGAAAAACTTGCATTTAGAATCTTATGAAGTATTTTATTCATAAACTTGTGTACAAACAGCACCACATAGATAAGTATTATTATGGGAGATTAAAAATAATGTTAATCTACTAAAAGTAAACCTACACAACTGTAGCTCAATTCATTAAAGGTTTGCCAAATACTTAACATAATTTTAATTGTGTTTTACATAACAGAGGAGGAAATGAAAAATGAAAAATCATATTTTTTGTAAAACTTCAAAGGTTAATAAACTTTCTCTAAATGCAACAGATTTCCAGTGAAAATTTCGTAATGAGGAAAACTTTCAGTTCAAAGGTGAAGAACTGTTATGAAGTGTAGTGCTTATGGCAAGATCTGAACATGAGGGTACTCTGAAGGTGACTGTAGTGATATTCAACAATGAGGTATGTAGCACTTTTTCTAGGATGAGTTCTCAAACTTAATTGTCTGACTTCGTATATTTTGGAATTAGCTAAGAGGACTAGCAGTTGAAGGAAAAATTGTTCATGTGAAATTTCATGACAAGAAATCCTTGATGGTTTGGTATGGCTCATCTACATCAGAAAAAAACAGCTCCAATGCAGAATTTCTTACAAGTAATGATGAGCAGAGAGACAGAAAAAAAAAAAAGGAGACAAGACAGCTCTTTACTTTGAAGTTGTTTTTCACAGTCATTTTGACCTTCTTTATTTTGGGTAAAACTACTAATTTCCTTTCCTTTTCTTTTCTTTCTTTCTTTCTTTCTTAAATTTGTTGGGTGTGGCATAGGTTAGTAAAATTATATAGGTTTCAAGTGTACATTTCTATAATACATCATCTATATATTGCATTGTGTGTTCACCACTCAGAGTCAATTCTTTTTCTATCACCATATATTTGACCCCTTTTCCCTTTTCTACCATTTTCCCTCCCCCCTTACCCTGTGGTAGCCACTAAACTGTTGTTTTAAGTTTTTGTTTCTTTGTTGCTTTCAGTTTTATATTCCACATATAAGTGAAGTCATGTGGTTCTTGACTTTTTCTGTCTGACTTATTTTGCTTCTTTTTAGAAGATGCTGAATTTTTTATGAAGGGATGGTGATTGTATTCTATTCTTAGTTCTTCCCTAAGACCACAATTAACAGAATGACAAATTCAAATAGATTGAGGAGAATCCTTACAACGCATTTCTCTTTTAATTATACAAATGTATACATTATATTAAAAAATAAAGTCCCAGAGTAACAGAAAATTACTTACTTATCTACTTTTATTATTCACTCTACTTCAAATGCCTATGCACATTAATTAGTAAGCATTGTACCCTTTTGGCATTTACCCCAAAGGAATTTGTAATCAAGTATGCAAAGATATGGTTGGTTGCCAAGTGGTTTGTATGTTTCTGCTGCAACATGCTTCCAATGACAGTTTTTTTCACTCCTCAAGGGCATAGGGAAGATACCTTATGACCAATGCTACTAGTTCCAGGAAACATAGTTTCCCTATCTGAATATCATCAGACAGATGAGGAGGAGGGACTCATCCATATCAGTCTAGATATCTGGCATCCAATAAATATTCCATAAATGTTTGTTGAATACATTAAATCAAAATAATTTCAGAAGAAAAGAGAATACTGATTTCCCTAAAATTTTGCATCTTCTAGAGTTCAATAAGAAAACCTAGCTAGATGTTATTTCAGGGTAGCCTAGTGTCATGCATTAGGAATATCTATTTTTTAAAAACTAAATGTTGATAAATTCTTTAAGAATTCCAAATTTGGAAATAACTTTGCATGTCATTCATACAATTGAAAGCCTATCAAACACTTCAGGAAATTTGTTCTGTGATAGGTGCTTTAAAAACACACAAATCCAAGGCCTCCAGTCCAAAAAAGTCTGATTAAGTAGGTCTAGAATGAGCCCCAGGAATTTTTTAGCTCTTTAATTGTTTTATTTATTTATTTATTTTTTTAAAGATTTTTATTGGGTAATTGGGGGGATGGGAGCAGTGCTGGGGAATTAGGGGAAGGGGAACAGACAAGTTGCTGTCGTTTTGTTCTTCAGTGTCACTAGCCCTCATATGTGGGATCCGAACCGGGGCCCTCTGGCATCCCAAGCGAGTTCTTAACCATCGCGCCACTCGGCCGGCCCTAATTGTTTTATTTTTATTATTTATCTTGTTTATCAAGTTTGGGAACAACTGGTAAAATCATAACGCTAAAAGAAAAAATAGCAGAAAACATTTATGGCTTTGAGTTGAAAAATAATATTTAACAAGTTTCAAAAAGTATAAATTACAAGATACAATAGTTGATGGATTTGTCTATAGGGAATGGGAATTTTTACTCAAAAATGAACGTCAGTTAGATAATAGCAAAATGTATGCAACATCTAAAGTGAATATGGATTAATGTGTAGAATATGTAAAATATACAAATATTTCTGCAAATTAATAAGTAAAAAAGAAATAAGTAATAAGAAAATTAACAAAGAATAGATAACTGATGGAAGTAGAAGCTTCATTGGTTACTAGTACATACAGAGATGCTTGCACTTATTTTTAATTAGAAAAATGTGAAGTAAAATAAAACAATTAATTTACACTAATTTATAATCAGCAAAAATATGTCAGTTGGATATAGCCAAGTATTGTCTAAGATGTGAGGAACTGTTATATTTAATCCACTGCATATGGAAGCATTAAAGGGACAGCCATTCTAGAGAACAATTGGGTAGGTCATAGTGAAAATAGGAATATGCATACCATATGACCCACCCTATGGTGTACACGCTAAAGAAAGTTTAAAATAAGGTTATATATATTATATATGTAATGACGTATTTACAGCATTATTTGTGGAATTGGGTCTTTGGAAGCAACTATAAGTAAACACAAGAAGAATATATAATTAAATATGTTAATTAAATACAATGGACTACTAAATAGTCATTACAGCAATGAACCACATAATATATTAAGAAATATAATCAGATCTTAAAAAGCACATGTCAAAAATATTGCTGGATTTCTACTTCTAACATGATTAAATGACATCCTCCTGGAATGTACCTTCCCATAAATAATATCTACTAATTATGAACACATCTTTTTAAAGGCAAATTAATAAGCAATAAAAACATCAACAAAAACTAACAAGATGAATGTGATAAAAAGTTACCAAAGCAACCAGATTATAAAATTTAAAGGAGAGTTAACATTTGGAAGAAATATTAAGTGGAGACGAGTATTTTATTGTTATGGCTCTAATCCTTAGGATAGATGAAAACCTCCACTATATGAAGTGTTTGCAATGGTGTACGGCAGCAAATTCACAATGGCTTATGAGAGCTTGTTGTGCGCATCACTTCCCAAGTCAATATTTAGTGAAACACATAGTTTGAAATTCGCTATGGTGGAGATTTTTATACCAGGGAAATCATAAAATGCTAAAATCAGGATTTTATGTATATTTTTGTAATATTCAGTAATTAAATATTTATAAGTACACCTTGAGTGGTAAAAATTGGGGAAAAAAACCCCACAGTCTTTCTGGCTTAAAAATCCAGATGACAGAGGTTAGGGCAAACACAACCAGTAGAAAATAATGGGGAAAATCCGTTAAGGAGGGAAACAGAGAAGGGAAGCCCTACACTCTGTGCATAAACTCTATCCAGATCTCTGCTGGTCCCAGAATTATATATGTGCATATTCAATAGCAGACAGATAGCAGAAATTAGCCCAGGTAAATATAAAAGAATAAACTTGGATTTGAGTTCCTGCCTAAGAGCCAGTTTTTCATGAGTCCAACCAATTTAATTGCTTGATTAAACAAAAACAACTCTTTAGAGTTATAAAACAAAATCCAGAGTCTCCTCATTAAAACAGTTCTAAATAATCCATAATACAAATGAAAAAATCACATGAGAAAATTTAAAATATTTTGAACTGAAAATATAAAATAACTAAAATATAACATTAATATTTGTGGATTGCATAAGATGGGAAAATCAGAGGGTCCTGAACTCACTTCCTCCCATGGACACACCGAATCTACAGCTACACATGGAACAATTCTTGATGAATGAAATTCAGAAACTATCTGACTGACTCCTAAGAAGGGAGTGGCATGATCTACTCAAAGTGCTAAAAGACAAAAAAAAACTCCCAACAAAAAATAGCTTACCTGAAAAATCTGTCCAAAATTGAAAAAAAGATAAAGACTTTTGAAAACAAGCAAAAGCTGTTGGAGTTCATCCTCACTAGACCAACCTTACAAGAAATGGTAAAGGGAATTTTTCAAGCTCAAATGAAAGCATGTTAATTAGTAACAGGAAAACACATGCAAGTATAGTTAAATTCAGAATACTTGAGTGTTGTAATGGTGGTGGGTAAATCACTGACACATCTAGAATTAAAATTAAAAGACAAAAGTATTAAAAATAACTAACCACAATAATTTATTTACAAATATATGGGTTAAAAGATGTAAATTATGACATCAAAAGTATAAAATGTGGGGGAGAATAAAAACGTAGAGCTTCATTTGTGTGTGAACTCAAGTTGTAATCAGCTTAAAATAGACTGTTATGAGGGTGTGGAGAAAAAGAAACCCTCATACACTGTTGGTGGGAATGCAGATTGGTGCAGCTTCTATGAAAGGAAGTGTGGAATTTCCTTAAAAAATAAGAGTAGAATTGCCACATGACCCAGCAATCCCTCTCCTAGGCATATATACCCCAAAAATCTGAAAACACTTATCTAGAAAGATATATGTGCTTAAATGTTCATTGCAGCATTATTTACAGTGGCCAAGAAATGGAAACAACCAAAGTGTCCTTCGATAGATGATTGGATAAAGAAGAAATGGTATATAAACACAATGGAATATTATTCTGCCATAAGAAAAGATGAAATAGTGTCATTTGCAACAACACAGATGGATCTTGAGATTATCATGCTAAGTGAAATAAATCAGAGAGAAAGTCGAGAGCCATATGATTTCACTGATATGTGGGATATAAAACTGAAAGTAACAAAGGAAAAAGACAGACAAACAAATAAAGAAACAAGAACTGATAGACATAGATAGTAGCTCAGTGGTTACCAGAGGGTAAGCAGAGAGGGGGGTGGTAGATGAAGGTAAACGGGATCAAATATATGGTAATGGAAGGGGAACTGATTCTGGGTGGTGAACATTCAATGTGGTATATAGATGATGTATTACAGAATTGTACACTTGAAACCTATGTAACATTACTAGCCATTGTCACCCTAATAAACTTGAATTAAAAAAATAGACTGCAATGATGTCATAGCAATGATGGTGTAAGGTGAGCCTCTTGAAATCTCCTCTGGAATTTACAACAAACTGAACAACTAGAATTCACGAAAGACTTCCTGCAGAACAGACAGGCAAGACTAAGAGACACACAATTGAAATCATATAAAGGTGGGCAAACTGGGCAAGCAGGGAAGGAGGAGAGGGGAAAGAGCAGAGACATGGGCCACAGAGGCTCAGGATGCAGACAGCAGCTCCGAGCTCCAAGATCCCTGCATTCCAGCAGTACCCCAGTGTCTGGAGAAGAACAAATTCAGAATGATAGCACTACCCTTAGACCCACAGTCCTGCTTGAGGGATCAGCATATAATGTGGCTGAATCCAAAGCTCATGGCAGAGACCTCAGAGCAGAGACTGAGGGAAAAGGGGTGAAAACAGTATTTTAAGCCCTCACTGCCAAGAAGAAAACACAAAGCATAGGCACAGAACCTAGCCGACCCCATCCCCAATCTCCCAGAGCTCGCCCCACCACCACATGGCCAGTGCTAGAAGCAGAACAGTAGCAGTGCCAAATCAAAATAACAGAATATTTGCAGTTCTGGGAACTGTGGCTCACAGCCATGGACTTCCAGCTCAACTATTTCCAGCAAAGGAGAGAGGAGAGCCTTGGGTGCAGGTCTGGCTGTGCTGGTGGTTGCTGGCATTGCTCAGAACCACCTCTCACAACCCACTCTTCCCCTGACCCCACCTATCTGGGTGGATCCCTGCATGGGTAAACAGAGCCCTTGAAACACACAGTTCCCTGAATTTTGTGCAGCAAGACCTTCTGAACTTCAGAAGCTCTTCACATCAACCAATGAAAGTGGTGTCCTGAAACCCAGGTGACCTGATCACAAAGGAGAAACCCACCTTAAAGGGAATACGCCATTGTATGAGAACAGTGTAGAGAAAATATAACACTACAGAGTGAGAGAAAATAAAAGGCTGCAGTAAAAAACAAAAAATAAAGCATTCTACCATAACCTACTAAAAAGCAAAAACAAGACATCTTCCAAACAATCTATTGCAGAACCCACCCCTGTAAATGCCTAGGAAAAGAAATAATAATTCACTAATTGCCATGAATAACCAAGGTAACAAGGCAGCTCAGAAAGAAAATGAAAAGTCTCCAGAAATTGAACTTAAGGACATGGAAAATCATAATTTTAATGACAGAGAATTCAAGATTGCAGTTCTTTAAAAACTCAATGAGATGTAAGAAAACAGATAGGCATTTTAATGAACTCAGAAACACAAACAAAGAACAAAATGAACATTTTATTAAAAAGATTGAAATTTTTAAAAACAACCAAAAAGAATTTCTGGAGATTAAGAACTCAATAAAATAAATGAAGAATGAAACAGGCAGCTTAAGTGGTAGAGCTGAGCAGATGGAAGAAAGAATCAGTGACATCAAAAATAGAAATCTGGAAATAACACAGATTGAAGAAGAGATAGATTAGAGAGTTAAAAAAATGAAAGAGCTGTGCAAGAACTTTCTGATTCCATCAGAAAGAGCAATATAAGAATAATGGTCATACCATGAGGAAAAGAAACGAAGAAGGGAACAGATAGTATATTCAAACAAATAGTAGATGAGAACTTCCCAAACTTGTGGAAAGAACTGGATCCTTGACTCCAACAAGCAAATAGAACACCTCAATCCCAACAGGCCTTCTCCAAGATACATTTTATTGAAGCTACCAAAAAATAACGACATTAAAAGAACACTCAAGGTGGTCAGGGAAAAGAACACAATAATTTAGAAAGGAAAGCCTATTAGATTACCATGAGATTTTTCAGCAGAAACTCTACAAGCCAGAAGGGATTAGAATAAAATATTCAAACTATTGAAAGAGAGAAATTATAAGCCAAGAATAATACATCCAGCAAAACTATCCTTTAGATATGAAGGAGGAATACAGACCTTTTCAGACATACAGAAGCTGAGGAAATTTTCTAATCCACAACCTGCATTACAAGAAATACTGAAGGAAGCTATTCAACCTGAAACAAAAAAGGAAAGCATACAAGACAATGAGTAGTGTTATGAACAGACAGGCAGAAGCAGGAAATGGCAACCCCTACACCAGATAAGACACTATACACTTAAACATAATACACAGCATAGAAGAAGGGAAAAATAAAAACATTTTTTTTTAAAAAGGAGGAAAAGGACAACTTACTACTACAGTGCAGAAATCAACTCACAGCATAAATAGGGATAATTTGTGACTACAGAAATCATAAAAGAAGGGAGAGTAAAGGCCTGAATTGGCACAAGGGAATGGAGAAAAGAAGCATGCTAAAGAAAATGGAGCACCCTAAATATGAAACTTTCTTTTATGTAAACTTAATGGTAACCACACACACACACACACACACACACACACACACAAATCCAGAAATGAAATACATAACATAAAAAAAGCAGAAACGGGGGGGAAATCATAGAATACCACCACACTGAAATAATAGACAGCAACAAAAAGGCAAAGAAACAATAGAAACACAGTCCTACCAGAAAACTAAAAATAAAATGATAAGAAATCCTCATATATCAATAGTCACCCTAAATGTAAATTTAAATTCACCAATAAAAAGGCACAGAGTAGCAGATTGAATAAAAAAACTAAACCCCACCATATGATGACTCCAAGAGACACATTTTAGCTACAAGGACAAATATAGGCGCAAAGTGAAATGGTGGAAATTGAAACTCCAAACAAATGGTACTCAGAGAAATCAGGTGTAGCTATACTGATATCAGATGAAACAGACTTCAGGATAAATAAGGTAACCAGACACAAAGATGGGCACTTCATAATGATAAAAGGGACTATACAACAAGAAGACATTATAGTCATCAATATTTATGCTCCCAATCAGGGAGCACCAAAATATATAAAGCAGCTACTAACAGAACTAAAGGGAGAAACTGATCAAAACACAGTTATAGTAGGGAACCAAAATATGTCATTGGCAGCTATGGATACATCATCCAAACAGAAAATTAATAAAGAATTATCAGCCCTAAATGACACATTAGATGAAATGGACATAATTGACATTTATAGAGCACTTCAACCTAGAACATCAGACTAAACATTCTTGTCTAGAGTATATGGACATTCTCACGGATAGACCATATATTGGGAAATAAAACTAGCCTCAGCAAAATTAAGAAGATTGAAATCATACCAAGCATATTCTCTGATCACAAGGCTTTGAAAATGAATATGAACTGCAAAAAGAAAGCAGTAAAAACCACTAATATGTGAAGATTTAAAAACATACATTTAAATAATGACTGGGTCAATGAAGAAATAAGAGGAGAGGTACAAACTTAAATAGAAACAAATGAGAATAACAATACATCCTATTTTGGGATACAGCGAAAGCAGTATTAAGAAGGAAATTTATATCATTACAAGCCTATCTCAAGAAACAAGAAAAATCCCAGATAAACAATCTCACATTACATACTAAAGAACTAGAGAAAGAAGAACAAATGAAATCCAAGTCAGCTGAAGGAAGGATATAATAAAAATCAGAACAGAACTAAATGAAATAGAGAACAAAAAGACAATAAAAAATTAATGCAACAAAGAGTTGTTTCTTTGAAAAGATTGATAAAATTGACAAACCCTTGGCTAGACTCACTAAGATAAAAAGGGAAATGACACAAGTAAACAAAATCAGAAATGAAAGAGGGGAAGTTACCATGGATGCCACAGAAATAACAAGGATTATCCAAGAACACTATGAAGAATTATATGCCACCAAATGCAATAACCTAGTAGGATTGGACATGTTCTTAGAAATATATAGCCTTCCAAGGCTGAATCACGAAGAACTGGAAAATCTAAATAGACTGATCAACAGTAAGGAAATTGAATCAGTCATTTGAAACCTTGCCAAAAGCAAAAGTGCGTCACCAGTGATGCTTCGCTAGTGAAGTCTACCAAACATTCAAAGAAGATCTAATACCTGTCCTACTAAAACTCTTGCGAAAAATTGAAGAAGAGACAATACTGCCTAATTCATTTTATGAGCCCAACATTACCCTGTTGCAAAAACCTGGTAAGGATAACACACACACACACACACACACACACAAATTACAGACCAATATCTCTAATGAATACAGATGCAAAAATCCTAAAAAATTCTAGCAAATTAATGTAACAATGCATTGAAAATGTTATACATCACGACAAAGTGGGGTTCATCCCATGGGCACAAGGTGGTTCAACATATACAAATCGATGAATGTGACACCACATAAACAAAATAAAGGATAAAAATTATGTGATTATATCAATAGATGCAGAAAATGAATTTGACAAGATACAACACTCATTTATGATTAAAACACTTAATAAAATGGGTATAGAAGGGAAACACCTTAACATAATAAAGGCCCACTTATGACACTCAGCTAATATCATAATTAATGGTGAAAAAATGAAGCCCTTTGCTCTACATTCAGGAACATGACAAGGCTGTCCCCTATCACCTGTTTTCCAACATAGTATTGGAAGTCCTAGTCAGAACAGTCAGGAAAGAGAAAGAAATAAAAGGCATCCAAATAGGGAATGAGGAGTCATCTGCACTTTTTGCAGATGACATGATTGTATGTTTTGAAAACACTAAAGACATTGAATCAAAGCTATTAGAAAGAATAAATGAATACAGTAAATGTGCTGGCTACAAAATCAATTTTCAAAAGTCCATTGCATTCCTATATACTAAAAATGAAATCTCAGAAAAAGAAATAAAAAAAATACCTTTAGCAATAGCAACAAAAAGAATAAAATACCTAAGAATAAACTTAACCAAGGATGTGAAAGACCTATACCCTGAAAAATATGACATTTTTAAAACAAAGTGAAGAAGACACAAAGAAATGGGAAGACATTCCATGTTCATGGATTGAAAGAATCAACATAGTGGAAGAGGGAGGCGAGGCGTGGAGGTACAGCCCGCACTCGTGGCGTTTGAGACTCGGGGTCTCAGACAGCAGATCAGAGAGAGTTCCCCATGGCTAGCTCCCTGCACCTCCAGCCCGTGCTTGCGCTAAGACAGAATCCTCAGGCCCAGGCGAGTAGGAGAACAAAGAGAAGAGACGGGGGAGCAGAGGCGCGGTCTATCTGTGCACGTGGCTGAGGGGCTGTAGGAAGCCAGGACATGGCAGAGGCATTTGCAGCATCAGGGCGGGCTCAGCCTCTGAGCTGACCTTCCCGTCGGGAATGCAACAGGAGTCCCAGGGCGCATGCAATCTGAGGCAAAAACCTCAAACGAGTCCAGCAGGAGAAGAGGGAAGCCAGAAGTGTGGAGACGCAGCACACACCCACAGCTGTAGAGACATGAGCTGCAGTGCCAGGGTGGGCTCCTAGAGTGCAGCAGGGGCTCTGCTGGAGCGTCTGAGCTCAAAACAGCGAGGAGGCTTTTTTCTCCCCCCACTCTTTTTTTCTCAGACAGAAAAAAACAAAAACAAAAAACTGCATAGATAAGAGCCCACCACCACCCTTTCTCAGAAACCTTGGCCCTCGCCTTGCCAGAGCCTTAGGGTGAACGCTGAAGAGAGGAGTAGGGTCAGATTACACAGGCTCTCCTACTCCCAGGGAGTTGAGAATCTCCACATGAGAAGAGGCTGCAGGAGTGTGCGCCTAAACACACCGCCTCCACCCCCACCTCTCTTGTGAGGCTCCAGAGGCCCAGCAACTTCAGGTGCTGTGTCACTCAGGCCTCCCAGGCAGGTGGCTTCTAGCAGCTCTGAAATCTTCACACACACACCCCGCCCAACAGCGCCCAGTGGAAAGAATGCCCAAAGAGACACATCCAGCCCTCTGGCTGAGCAGAACTCAGAGAGCCTCTGGAGAGGTGGGAGTAGAAACAGCACTTACATTGTACAAAAACTACCAATCACTCCTAATAACCCCACTCACATAAAATAGACCTGCATTATCAGGGTCGCTCTAGGCACCAGGCAGACGGCTTTGTCCACACAAGACACACAGGAGTTTGTGTACAGCAGAAAAAAACCTGGGGAGAGAGTGGCGGACTTCAGCCAAGATTGACACTGTTTTTTTCTTCTTTTTTCTCCTCTTTTGTTTATTTTGTTTGTTTGTTTGTATGTTTTTATTTTTGGGTTTTTTTTAGTGTGTTATTGTGCTATTGTTAATTGAGTACTTTTTGATGTTTTGGGAGGTTTTTCGTTGGTTGCTTGTGTTGATTGTTTTTGTTTTTGTTTATGTTTCTATTTCATTATTATTTTTAGCTTTCAATATATGCATATAGAAAGGATCATATATGTGGACATATATGTCTATATATATGGGGAGATATATATTTTTTTTCTTTTTCTTTTTTTCTCTCTCTCTTTCCTTCTTTATTTTCTACCTTCTCTCTCTACCTTCTTTTCACTGCTCTACTTCTTGTCACTGCTCTACTTCTCCTCTCTTTCCATTTTTTTGGCTTTTTTTTTTTGGTGTTGCTATTTTGTATCTCGAGTTTATTCTATTTTTTATTTTATTCTATTTTTATTTTATTTTGTTTTGCTACTTGTTTCTTGGGTTTTTTCACTGTTGTTTTGTTTCTGTTGATATTTTTTTCCTTTTGTATGCTTGATACTTGTGTACATGTTGAGTGTAGTTTGATGGTTGTTTTGCACATCTGAGACTACCTGGTTACATTTAAAGGATATTGTTGTTGTGCTCGTTGATCTATTTAGCTCTAAAAACCACTCTGCAACAGGGCACAGCCAAAGAGGCACAAGAATCATCACACACAGAGACCAACTTTAGATGAAACCAGAACATTATGGGGTCTGACCTACAAGAGTCACACCCAAAGGGAAATTGCTACAGACACAAGTGCCCATAGGGGCCAAGCCTCATCAGAGCGGTCAACCCTCACACAGCAGCTAATAAATTGTGGTCACAGCTAATCCTCACAGCTAGACAGCCTGGAAGTCAATCCCACATACTGACAAACCAACAGCAGTCAAAACTGGACCTCAACACGAAAAGACACACAACACAAGGAACACCTGTGGTGCACACACACAAGATAAAAGGGGGTCTAAGTCATTCAAATATAAAGGACACATACCACATAAGTCCACCCAAGAAAAACTGAGAGACATAGGGGATCTACCTATTACACAGAAGCAAACACAAAGAGTAAGCCAGAATGGGGAAACAAAGAAACACAGTCCAAATAAAAGAACAGAAGAAACTTCATGAATCAGTGGAGCTAGAGGAAATAGAGGTAAACAACCTATTGGAGACAGAGTTCAGAACACTAATTATTAGAATGTTCAAGGAAATTAATGAGAATATAAAGGACAGAGAAATCATGAAAAACAACTAGCTAGAATTAAAGAATACAGTTACTGAATTAAATAACAAATTTGATGGAATTACTAGCAGACTGGATAAAGCAGAGGATCAAATCAGTGTCTTAGAAGACAAGATAGCAGAGATCATTCAAGTGGAACAACAAAAAGAAAAAAGACTAAAAAACATTGAAAATAGCTTAGAAGAGCTGGGTGACAACATTAAATGCAACAACATGCACATCATAAGAATACCAGAAGGAGAAAAGAGGGAGCAAGGAATCAAGAACATATTTGAAGTAATAATGTCTGAAAATTCCCTAACCCAGTGAAAGAAATTGACATACAAGCATAGGAAGTGCAGAGATTTCCAACCAAGATGATACCAAACAGGCGCACACCAAGACACATTATAGTGAAAATGGCAAGGGTTAAAGACAATGACAGAATCCTAAAAGCAGCAAGGGACAGGCAGCAAGTTACTTACAAGGACACTCCCATAAGATTATCAGCTGCCTTTTCTACAGAAACTCTGCAGGCCAGAAGGGAGTGGCAAGAGGTCTTCAAAGTGATGAAAAACAAAGGCTTACAACCTAGGTTGTTTTTTCCAGCAAGGTTATCATTTAAAATTGAAGTAGAGATAAACAGCTTCCCAGAAAAGAATAAGCTGAGGGAGTTCATTACCACCAAGCCAGCATTGCAGGAAATGTTAAAAGGGCTTCTTTAAGCAGAGGAAAGAGAAAAACAACCTAACTAATGAAGACCAGGAACACAAATAACAAAATGGCAATAACTATGCACCTATCAATAATCTCATTAAATGTAAATGGGTTGAATGCTCCAATCAAAAGACATAGGGTGGCTGAGTGGATAAGAAAGCAAGACCCTTGCATATGCTGTCTACAAGAGACTCACCTCAGATCAAAAGACACATACAGACTGAAAGTAAAGGGATGGAGTAAAATATTTCATGCAAATGGAACTGAGAAAAAAGCTGGAGTAGTGATACTTACATCAGATAAAATGGACTTTAAATTGAAGAACACAATAAAGGACAAAGAAGGGCACTTCATAATAATAAAGGGATCGATCCAACAGGAGGACATAACCCTAGTAAACATCTATGCACCTAACATAGGAGCCCCCAAAAATATAAAAATATATTGACAGACATAAAGACAGAGATCAACAGTAACACTATTATTGTAGGGGACTTCAGCACCCCGTTGTCACCAATGAACAGATGCTCCAGACAGAAAATCAACACAGAAACAGTGGCCTTAAATGAAACGTTAGACCAGCTGGATTTAATCAATATTTTCAGAGCACTTCACCCCAAAGCAAGAGAATATACATTCTTCTCAAGTGCACATGGAAAAATTTCCAAGACAGACCACATGTTAGGCCATAAAACAAATCTCAATAAATTTAAGAAGATTGAAATCATATCAAGCGTCTTCTCTGACCACAAGGCTATGAAACTAGAAATCAATTATAAGAAGAAATCTGGAAAGCATACAAATACATGTAGGCTGAATAACATGCTACTAAATTGCGAGTGGGTCAAAATGAGATCAAGGAGGGAATCAAAATTTACTTCAGGACAAATGAAAATGAAAACACCATTATGCGAAAT
>NW_017731503.1:1330523-1332611 GCF_001890085.2 Hipposideros armiger
GCTCTGTATTGTTCAGTTCCTACTCCTTGACATAAACGGAGGTACCCCATTGCATCTGTCTTTCCTTTTTGAGCTCCTATTGCCTTTTTACAATCCTCATTGGCATTGTCATATGCTATAATTTGTAAAATAATATCAGCAGCTTGAGCATCAGACACCTGTTTGTCAATAGTGTCCTGTAAATGAGCTATAAATTCTGAATAAGGTTCCTGAGGTCCTTGAAAAATCTTTTGAAAAGAAGTGGGAACTTTCCCTTCCACTCCTATCTTCTCCCAGGCAGTCAGGCACACTCTCTTAAGCTGATCCTGCGCCTGGCGAGTCATAGCAATTTGCTGGTCAGTATTAAGCCAATCTCCATCACCCACTAATTGGTCCTTAGTAATATCTATTTCTCCGGCTTGATTTTGCCTGCTTTGAATTTCTGCGCCATCAATCCACCAAGATTTAAATTGCAGAAACTGAGCAGGAGAAAGTCAGGCTTTAGCCAAAGCATTCCAGTCTATTGGAATCATTCTGTTTCCATCAGCAATACCGCTAATTAATCCCATGGTATAGGGAGAAGTAGGACCAAATTGAGTAACTGCCTGCTTAAGTTCTTTGAGCAGTTTAAAAGGAAAAGGTTGGTATGCTACCCGCTGCGCTCCTTTAGGACATTCATCATTAGGTGGTATGTTATCCCTGACCACAACGGGAAAATTTAAAGCAGTCAAATCCACTTCCAGCCTTGCCTGTTGAATTCCTTGTTCTATAGCTGACATTGCCGAATCTGGGCCCCGGGCATAGGGTGGAGGCACCGAGACCACAGACGGAGTTGGTTGTTTTAGTTTTGATTGATTTTTAGATAACTCTCAATCTTTTAGTCATGTTGTTGGGGGAGTGGATAAACGATCTGGCGTTAACAAATTTTGTAAAGAAGGGTACAACCTTTTAGGAATTACAGTAGGTGCTTCTACAGACTCTTCTCCCCTTGCCTCATCCTCTGAGGAATCAATACGGCTCTTACATTTGGGATCCTCGCCTTCCTCCTCGTCTTCCGTATCAGTCTGTAAAGGCTCTAAAACCGACCGGACCTGTCTCCAAGTCTCCCAAATCATGTTTGGAATGTCCTCTCCATTAAGTTGTTTTTCTGATAGATCTTTACCTACTGCATCCCACTGATCTAAATCTATAGTTCCTAAATCTGGAAACCAAGTACAATGGGTTTCAATAACTTTTAAAAGTTCCTCTAATTTTTTCTCCGAGACTTTTACCCCACCCTTCTTAGAAAGCTGTTTAAGGAGGCAAATATACAGTCTATATCGACTCTCAGAATTTTCCATTGTTAGTTTTTAGAAAATAAAATAGAACTTTCACCCTTTATTCATTCAGATGCTCGCCTGGCCGCGTCCCTCGCGGGACTAAGTCTGTCTTGGCTAAGGTGCTTCGGTATAAGGCCCCTGAACTGGTGAACAAGTGTCTGAAGACAAATGCTCAGTCGCCGTTATGCCTTACGACAGATTACAGAACCGCAGGGTGAAGGTTCATTCAAGTTCCGCGACACAAGGTCTTGGAACTGTAATCAATCATTCACACATTCACACTCTCACACACAAAGTTTGTTAAGTTATTCTCCGGTTATCCCGGTATAATTCCTCAGAACTTTTTTTTCTACTGCTTACCAAATAGAGTGCCGGCCCGTCCTGAGGTCTGTGCCTTGAAATTCACCTAGATTCGAAGTCTTCCTTCCCTTCTTCGAGAAGCCCCAAGGTTGGGTGCCAGATGTCACTTCCAGCATGGCAAGGGCAAATGGGTCTCGAGAAGAGCGACGCAGATTGAATAAGAGCAAGAGACAAAAGTAAGATTAAGAGCGAGACCAAGGGACTCAGCCAGAGAAGACGGAGAGAGCGAGCCCCTAATCGGGTCAGCGCATGGCTTTTATTGAGTAGTTTGTAAAGAAGTGAAACTGCTGTCAATCAATTTGCAACCATGTGATTTGTGTGCCTTAAGACCTTTTCCATTAACATTCCCATTTTGTTCCAGCAAATCCTATGCCTTCACACTTCCGCCACATAGCCCCAAGACACTTTGTTACTGTGTCCTCCCAGGGGA
>NW_017731503.1:1338889-1342456 GCF_001890085.2 Hipposideros armiger
AAGGAAGGACATAATAAAGACTAGAGTGGAAACAAACAAAATAGAGACCAGAAAAACAATACAAAAGATCAATGAAACCAAGAGCTGGTGTTTTGAGAAAATAAACAAAATTGACAAACCTCTAGCCAGACTCATCAAAAAAAAAAGAGAGAGAGAGAGAGAGATAAGAATCAAATTAGTAAAATCAGGAATGAAAGAGGTGAAGTGACAACAGACTCCACAGAATGCCTAAAAATCTTAAGAAATTACTATGAGCAGTTATATGCCAACAAATTTGACAATCTGGAAGAAATGGATAATTTCCTAGAAGCATGCAACCTTCGAAACTAACTCAAGCAGAAACAGAAAACCTGAACAAACTGATTACCATAAAGGAAATTGAATTAGTAATCAACAAGCTCCCAACAAATAAAAGTCCGGGGCCAGATGGCTTCACAAGTGAATTTTACCAATCATTCAAAAAAGAATTATCACCTATTCTTCTGAAGCTATTCCAAAATATCCAGAAGGAGGGAAGGCTCCCAAACTCTTTCTATGAAGCCATGATTACCCTGATTCCAAAACCAGACAAAGAGTGTACAAAAAAGGAAAACTACAGGCAGATATCCCTGATCAATATAGATGCAAAAATCCTCAACAAAATCTTAGCAAACAGAATTCAGCAATATATTAAGAAGATCATACATCATCACTAGTATGCAAGGTTGGCTCAACATCTGCAAATCAATTAATGTGATACACCACATTAACATAATGAAAAATAAAAACATATGGTCATATCAATAGATGCAGAAAAAGCATTTGACATAATGCAACAACAATTTATGATAAAAACTTTTAGCAAAGTGGGAACAGAGGGATCATATCTCAACATAATAAAGGCCATATATGACAAACCTTCAGCTAACATACTCAACAGGGAAAAGTTAAAACCATTCCATTTAAGATCAGGAACAAGACAAGGCTGTCCACTTTCTCCACTTTTATTTAACATAGTTCTGGAAGTTCTAGCCAGAGCAATCAGACAAGCAAAAGAAATAAAAGGCATCAAAATTGGTAAGGAGGAAGTAAAATTGTCATTATATGCAGATGACATGATAGTATATATAGAGAACCCCAAAGACTATGAAAAACTATTGGAAATGATAAATGAATTCCACAAGGTAGCAGGATAAAAAATCAATATTCAGAAATTAGTTGCATTTGTATATACCAATAATAAACTATCAGAAGGAGAAATTAAGAAAACAGTTTAGTTTACAATAACTCCAAGAACTATAAAATACTTAGGAATAAATTTAACCAAAGAAGAAAAAGGTCTATACTCACAAAATTATATGACACTCAAGAAAGAAATAAAAAAAGATACAAGTAAATGGAAACACCTACCATGCTCATGGATAGGAAGAATTAATATAGTTAAATTGTCCATACTGCCTAATGCAATATATAGATTCAATGCAATTCCTATGAAACTACCTAGGGCGTTTTTCACAGAAATAGAAAATATAATCCTAAAATTTATATGGAACCAAAAAAGAACCTGAATAGCCATGGCAATCCTGAGAAATAATAACAAAGTTGGGGGCATCATGCTACCAGACATTAAAATGTACTACAAGGCTACAGTAATCAAAACAGTATGGTACTGACATAAAAACAGGCACATAGATCAATGGAATAGAATGGAGAGCCCAGAATTAAATCCAGGCATATGTGGGAAGTTAGTCTATAACAATGGAAACAAGAATTACACTGGGGTAAAAATGGTCTATTTAATAAATGGTGCTGTGAAAATTGGACAGACGCATGCAAAAAAATGAAACTGGACCACCTCCTTACTCCACATACAAGAACAAATTCAAAATGGATTAAAGACTAAATGTAAGACCTGAAACCATAAAATCCCTAGAACAAAATATAGGGTTTAAATTTGCAGACATTACCCTGTGCAATATATTTTACTAATACATCCCCATGGGCAAGGGAAGTAAAAGAAAAAATGAACATATGGGACTACATCAAACTTAAAAGTTTTATTTTATAACAAAGAAACCATCAACAAAACAAAAAGGAAGCCTACTGAATGGGAGAAGATATTTGTCAATGATATATCTGATAAGAGGTTAATATCCAAAATTTATAAAACACTCATGCAACTCAACACCAAAAATACAGACAACCCAATTTAAAAAATGGGCAGAGGATATGAAGAAACATTTTTCTAAAGAAGACATACAGGTGGCCAATAGTCATATGAAAAAATGCTCAACCTTAGTAATCATTAGAGAGATGCAAATAAAAATCACGAGATACCACTTCACTCCGGTCAGAATGGCTATCATCAATAAATCAACAAACAACAAATGCTTGTGAGGTTGTGGGGAAAAGGGAACCCTGGTGCATTGTTGGTAGGATTGCACACTGGTGCAGCCACTATGGAAATCAGTATGGAGATATCTCAAATAACTGGAAATGGAATTACCTTGTGACCCAACAATTCCACTCTTAAGTATTTATCCAGAAAAGCCCAAGACATTAATTCAAAAAAACATATGCACCCCTATGTTCATTGCAGTTCCAAGACTTGGAAACAACCAAAATGCCCATTGGTAGATGACTGGATTAAGAAAGTATGGTATATTTACACAATGGAGTATTACTCAGCTATAAAGAAGAAGGAAATCATCCCATTTGCAACAATATGGATGGGCCTAGATAATATTATGCTAACTGAAATAAGTCAGTCAGAGAAAGACAAATACCATATGATCTCACTGATATGTGGAATCTGAAAAATTGAATAAATGAGAAATGTAAACAGAAATAGTCTTAGAGACACAGAGGGAAAACTGAGTGTTGCTAGTTGGGAGGGGATGGGGATGAAGGAAAAGGGGAAGGGATGAGACAATACAAATTGGTAACTACAATATGGCCTCAAGGATAAAAAAAACAGTCTGGGGAATATAATCAATTATGTTGCAGATATTTTTTAGGGGGCCAGATGGACTCATGTCTTGTTAGGCAGACCACTTCATAGATAGTGTAGAGGCCTGACCACCACAGTGTATTTCTGAAGCTGATGTTGAATAATATTGCATGTCAACTATAATTATATGTACATATAGTCATGGGATGTGGCGTAGATTATGAGAATGGAGTCAATGGAATTTTAATATATAAATTGACATTTGGGGTGGGAGGGCATTGGATGGGTGGAATGGTGTTGTTACTTTGTGAAGGGTTGTTGCCTGATAATTAGATGTTGCCTGATAATTCTGAGGAGTGGCTGATGTCATATATGCCCCTGTTGTTGTCATCGGGGCCTGGGGTGGGCCCCGCTTTCCATTTCCAT
The DNA here is from genome assembly GCF_001890085.2 of Hipposideros armiger. Lineage (NCBI taxonomy): Eukaryota > Metazoa > Chordata > Mammalia > Chiroptera > Hipposideridae > Hipposideros > Hipposideros armiger. The sequence continues at coordinate 1,342,245 of NW_017731503.1, forward strand.
TATATCCTTATGATATAATGATCTACATTCTCCAGTGTCTCCCTTTCTGACATCGGGGACATATTCCTGGTGGTTTTGATTCTGCAGGAGCAGAGTCATTGGGCATATTAAAGACATTTCTATTTTTCTTTCTGCATTCCCTTTTTGTATGTCCAGGCTTTCCACAATTAAAGCAAGTGCCTGGAAATTTATTTTTCCCTCTAGTCATTCCT
>NW_017731503.1:1344406-1354206 GCF_001890085.2 Hipposideros armiger
ATCATTCCATCCGGCCTCAGTTTTCCGAGACACTCTCTCGACTAATAGGTCAGAGGCTAATGCAGGGGGGCGTGTTATAGAAATCGGCTGTCAGGCAACAAAGGGTGAAAAGGGTAACTATTGCATTGTTCTGTACACCTGAAACTAATAATAAAATTAAAAAAGAAAGAATCATCATAGCTAAAATGGCCATATTACTCAAAGCAATATAAAGATTTAATGCAACCCTCATCAAAATCCCAATGGCACTTTTTAAAGAAATAGAACAAAAAATCATTATATTTGTATGGAACCACAAAACATTTAGAGTAGCCAAAGCAATCCTAATAAAAAACAATGCTGGAGGTTTCACACTCTCTGACTTCAGCTTGTACTACACTGCAACAATAATCACAACAGCATGGAATTGGCAGAAAAACAGACACTCAGACCAATGGAATGGAATTGAGAATCCAGAAATAAACCTACAAAAATATGGACACATAATTTTTGACAAACAAGCCAAAATCATACAATGGAGAAAAGACAGCCTCTTCAATAAATGGTGCTGGGAGAATTGAACAACCACATGTAAAGAATGAAACTAGATTGCTATCTGTCACTGTGTACCAAACTCAACTCAAAATGGATCAAAGACCTAAGCATAAGACCTGAAACGATAAACTGCATAAAAGAAAACATACGTACTAATCTTATGTACCTTGAGTTCAAAGAGGAATTTATTAATTTTACCTCAAAGGCAAGGGAAACAAAAGCTAAAATAAATGAATTGGACTATATCAAACTAAAGAGCTTCTGCAGAGCAAAAATAACCATCGCCAAATAAAGAGTTAGCCAACTGAATGGGAGAAGATATTTGCAAACAATGCCTCCAATAATGGGCTAATAGCCAAAATATATAAGGAACTCATACAATTCAACAACACAAAAACAAACAATCCAATTAAAAAATTGGCAGAATAACTGCATATAGATTTCTCCAAAGAGAACAAATAAATGGCCAATAAACACATGAAGAAATGCTCAAAATCACTAATCATCAAAGAAATGCAAATAAAAACCATAATGAGATATCACCTCACACAAGTTAGAATGGCTATCATCAAGACAAGTAACACAAATGGAGAGTCTGTGGAGAACGAGGAACCCTCATACACTCTTGGTGGGAATGCACATTGGTGCAGTCACTATGGAAGGCAGTGTGGAGATTCCTCAAAATATTAAAAATAGAATGTCCATATGACCCAGCAATGCCTCTCTTGGTATCTACCCCAAAAATCTGAAAACATTTATCCACAAAAATATATGTACTCCGATGTTCATTTGAGCTTTATGGTGACTAAGACATGGAAACAATCAAAGAGTGCTTTGATAGATGATTTGATAAAGAAGTTGTGATTATATATATACATATATGTATATATATGTATGCATATATATACATATATGTATATATGCAATGGAATACTTTTTGCCATAAGAAAAGATGAAATAGAGCCATTTCCAACAACATGAATGATCTTAAGGTTATAATGCTAAACGAAATAAGACAGACTGAAAAAGTCGAGAACCAAATGATTTCACTGATATGTGGTATATAAAACTGAAAACAACAAAAACACAAGAATATCAAATGAAGAAACAAAACTCATAGCCACAATCAATAGTTTCCTGGTTACCAGAGGGTAAGGAGGGAGGGGGCTGGTAGATAAGGGTAAAGAAATCAATTATATTGTGATGGAAACAGAAATGACTGGGTGGTGAACACACTATGTGATATATAGATGGTGTATTTCAGAATTGTACACCTGAAATCTCCATAACTTAGCTAGCAATTGTCACCCCAATGAACTTTATTAAAAAAAATAAGTATGTTACAAAATGGTTTGTGTATACCTCACAGTAACCACAAAGCAGAAACCTATGGTAGATACACAAAAGATAAAAAGAAAATATCAGCACACCAGTACATAAAATACACGGATGATAACTAAAGTAGTGCTCAGATGAAAATCTTAAACTGTATATACACGTATTAGAAAGAGAAGAGTGTTATAAAATCAGTGACCTAAGATTCCAACTTAGGAAGGTAGAGAAACAGTGAAGTAAATTAAGTACAAAGGAAAAAAAATAAAAATAGGGACAGGTATTAAAGAATCCGATATATAAAAAATAGAAAATGATAACAAAATCAAGAATTGCTTTTTTGAAAATATCAATAGTAAGAAAATTGATACACCTATTCTGAGACTGCTTAAAAAACAAAGAGAGAATCCAAATTACAATATAAGTATGTTAGAAGGGGCATTTTAAAAGATCCTATAGATATTAAAATGATAATAAAGTAATGTTATTACTAACTTTATGTCAACAAATTTTACAACTTAGGTAAAATGGACAGATTCCTTCAAATATACAGTGGATCAAAATTGACACAGATTAAACCAAATATCTTAATAGCCTTATAACCATTAATGAAATTGAACTTGTTACCAGAAATCTTTCCTCAAAGAAAACTGTGGGTCAAGATGATTTTACTCTTGGGTTTTATCAGCCATTGAAAGAAAAAATAATGTTAATTCTACATAAACTCTGAAAATGTGGAAGGCCACATGCAATGTTACCAAAACCTGATAAAGATATTGCAAAAATCCTACAACTCAATAATAATTTATAAATATCTAGTAAAAAACTTGGATGAAAAATTTAAACATACACTCTCCTTAAAAAGTTATTTTCATAATCATTTATCACAAAACATATCATTGGAGAGATGCAAATTAAAGCTAATACTATTGGAAGTCCTAGCAATAACAATCAGACAAGAAAAGAAAATCCAAATTTGGAAAGGAAGAAGTGAAACTCATTATTTACAGATGGTATTATAACTATATAGAGAGAATCCTAGAAATTCCACTAAGAAACTATTAGAACTAATAAATGAATTCAGTAAAGTAGCAGGATACAAAATTAATATTAAGAAATCAGTTGTATTTCTATACACCAATAACAAACTATCAGAAAGTGAAATTTAAAAACCATCTGATTTAAAATTGCATAAAAATGCCTAGGAATAAACTTAACCAAGGAGATAAATGACATGCAATTGGAAAATTATAAGACATTAAAGAAATAAATTGAAGAAGTTACAAATAAATGGAAGCATATATACCATCTTCATGAATAGGAAGAATTAAGATCATTGAAATGCTCATAGTACACAAAGCAATCCATAGATTCAATGCAACCTTATCAAAATACCAATGACATTTTTCACAGAACTAGAACAAAGAATCCTAAAATTTATATAGAACTATAAAAGACCCTGAATAGCCACAGCAACCTTGAGAAAGAACAAAAGTTGGAGGTACCACACTACCTGACATCAAACTATATTACAAGATTATATTAATATAAACAGCATGATATTGGCATGAAAACAGACAGATAGAATCAATAGAATAGAATACAGAGCCCAGAAATATACCCTTGCCTATATGGTCATTTAATTTATAACAAAGAAAGCAAGAATAAACATTGGGGTAAAGACAATCTGTTCAATCAGTGGTGCTGGGAAAACCGGACAAATGCATGCACAAAAAAAGAAAGAAACATAGACCACCTTTATACACCATATACAAAAATAAAAACAAAATGGATTAAAGACCCGAAACCATAAAACTCCTAGCAGAAAATGCAGAAAGTAAACTCTCAGACATTATCCTTAGTAAAATTTTTACTGCTATGTCTCCTTGGGTAAGAGAAACAAAAGAAAATATAAACAAATGGGACTACATCAAACTAAAAAATATTTGCACAGCAAAGGAAACCATCAACAAAATGAAAAACAGCCTACTAAAAGGGAGAATATATTTACCAATTACACATCTGAAAAGGGGTTAATATCGAAAATCTATGATAAACTCATACAAGTCAACACCAAAAAAACAAATAATCCAATTAAAAAATGGGCAGAGGACCTGAATAGACATTTCTCCAAAGAGAACAGACAGATGGCCAACAGATATATGAAAAGATGCTCAGTGTCACTAATCATCAGATAATTGCAAATGAAAACCACAATGAGGTATCACCTGACACCTGTCAAAACTTCCATCATTAATAAATCAACAAACAAGTGTTGGTGAGGTTTTGAAGAAAACGGGATCCTTGTGCACTGTTGGTGGGATTGCAAGTTGGTGTTGCTGCAATGAAAAACAGTATGGAAGGTCTTCAAAAAATTAAAAATAGAATTACCATATGACCCAGCCATTGCACTCCTGGCTATGTATTCAAATAAATCCAAAACACCAATTTGAAAAGATATATGCACTCGTATGTTTACTGCAAGGTTATTCACAATAGCCATTATACAGAAACAACCAAAATGCCCATCATAGACGATTGGATAAAGAAATTGTGGTACATATAAAAATGGAATAACAGCCATAATAAAGAATGAAATGTTACCATTAGCAACAATATGGATGGACCTACAGGGTGTTATGCTAAGTAAAATAAGTCAGACAGAAATACAAATACTATATGATCTCACTTATATATTAAATCTAAAAATCAGAATAAATGAACAAAAAAAAAACCAGAATTAGACTCATAGATACAGAGAACAAACTTATGGTTGTTATAAGGGAGGGAGGCTGGGGGGATGGGTGAGAAAGTTAAGGGATTAGTAAATACAAATTTTTAGTTACAAAATAGTTATGAGGATGTGAAATACAGTATAAGAAATATAGCAAAAATATTGTAAAAACTATGTATACTGTCAGATGGGTACTAGACTTATTGGAGGGATCACTTTGTAAATTACATAAGTGTCTAACCACTATACTGTAACCTAAAGCTCATATGAAATAATATTGAATGTCAACTGTAATTGAAAAAAAAAGCTACCACTACTGACCCTCACGTGTGGCTACAATTAAAAGGACAGACATCACCAATGTGGCTAGGAATGTAAAATGGTATAGCCACTTTGGGAATAGGTCTATTAGGTTTTTTTTTTACACATTCCCCTATAATATCCCCTACTAATTCCACTCTTAGGTATTTCTCAAGAGAAATTAAAGGATACATCCACAAGAATAGTTGTACAAAGATTTTTCATAATAAGTTTATTCATAATAGCTCCAAACTGGAGACTACCCAGTGCTCATCAATAGGAGATGGATAAACAAATGATAGTTGTTTATATTGTGGAATACTGTTCAGTGATGAAAAAAAGACACACAGTTCTGAGTGATTAAGCCTTACACCAAAGACTACATAATATGTGATTCCACTTTTATAAAGTTCTAAAATAAATAAAGTTAATTTATGCTTCAATAAGTTAAGAGTAATGGTAGTCTTGGAGGTTTGGAGTACAGTATTGAGAAATGGGCATGAGGGATGTTTCTGGTAATGGTAATGTTCTGTATCTTTAGCGGAGTTTGGATTATAAATGTGTATGAATTTGTCACACAAATATACACTTAAGATTTGTATGTTTCTTTTGTGTAAATTTTAAACTGAAAACACTGTTAATAAATATTCAACCCTAGCTGATATACATTCTGAAATATTTAGGGTGAAATACCTTTAGGTCTATAATTTATTTTGAAATATTCCAAAGTAAAATGGGTTAATAGATGATAAGATTTGAAAAGATAAATAGTTATGTGGTAAACCATGTAGAGTAAAATGTTACTGGTGGAAACTAGGTGGTGACTATGTGAGTTTTCACTCTGAAATTCATTCAAATTCACTGTATGTTTAAAAATTCTAAATAAATTTATATTTATTTATTATATAATAAAGTAATATGATGTTGAAAATTTCAAAAAATATAATAAATGTTGAAAAATAAAAGAATACTATGTATCTTACACAATTAAAAATCTTTATCCATGTCATTACAAAAGATAAAATTTCTTTCTTTTTAAAAGCTAAATAATATTCAATTGTTTATATATACCATAATTTCTATAACTATATTTGTCAGCAGACACATAGGTTATTTCCATTTCTTGTCTATTGGGAATAATGCTGCAATGAACGTGGAAGCATATGAGGTCTGTCAATTAGTTCACAAACTCATATTAGACAAAGTACTATATATCTCATTGATGAATATCACTATGGTAACCTTCTAAGTACTCCCCTTGGGAAGCTATGCACTGAGTTCACCCTCCAAAGCAATTTTGGAACTCTTTCTCTGGAATGGCCATCAGAGCTGTCATCATATTACCCTTGATGTCCTGAATGTCATTAAAATGTCTTCCTTTCAATATTCCCTTTATCTCTGAGTAAAGAAAGAAGTGATTGGTGGCCACATCAGGTGAGGAGGGTGGGTGTTCCAATACAGTTATTTGTTTGCTGGCTAAAAACTGCCTCCAGACAGTGCCATGTGAGCTGGTGCATTGTTGTGATGTAAGAGCTCTTTCAGGAACAATTTTGCACACACCTTTCTCATGCCAAGATTTTCAGTTAAGATTTTCCTAACTGTTTCTCTATCGATGTTTACTTGGTCTGCTAAGCTGCTCACAGTCAGCCAATGTTTTTGAAGCACTATTCGATTAAGTTTTGCAATATTTTTCTCAGTTCTGCTCACTACTGGCCGCCCTGACCTCTCTTCATTAGTGATGCATTCTCTCCCCTCAGAAAAAAAACATTTAATGCATTTGTAGACTGCAATTTTCTTCATGGCATTATCCCCATAAACTTGGACTATCATGTCCCTGATTTCACTTCCACTCTTGCCAAGTTTAAAAAGAAATTTAATGTTTGTTCATTACTATAATTCAAGCTCAGACATTCTTGGGACAGCACACAAAAACATGCAACAACAATAATGAATAGCACTCAGCAAGACACTTCTACATATCAATAGGAACACAGCTGTGAGACCCTGATATACCAAGGTTGTGAAACCTGACTCAGCTGTTTGTACAGTTCTACCAATATAAGTGCATGGTGGATAGTTCGCGATCTTAATTGTCAGATCTAGTAGATAGCTGTTTAAGATCATGATTTTATTTTCTTTGTGTATGTACCCAGGAGACAAGTTATGGAAACATTTGATAGTTCTGGTTTTAGCTTTCTGAGGAGCCTTCATACTGTTCTCCATAGTGGCTGCACCAATTTATATTCCCACCAACAGTGCACAAGGAACCCTTTTCTTCACATCCTCACCAAAACTTGTTGTCTCTTGAATTTTTGACAATTACCATCCTAATAGATGTGAGATGATGTCTTATTGTGGGTTGGATTTGCATTTACTTGATAATTTGTAGTGTTCAGCACCTTTACATATACCTGTTCCCTGAGTACATAATAATAAAAAAAGAAGAAAAACTGCCTAAGCTCACTTACATGTACAATGTAAAAAAACTGAATACATTGAAGCAGAAAGTGGAATACTGGTTACCAGATGTAGTGAGGTGGGAGAAATGGGGAGATATTGGTCAGAGGGTACAAAGTTGCAGTTACGTAAGATGAATAGCCTACTGATCTAATTTACAACATGATGAATATAGTAATAACACTATATTGAGTCCTGGAAATTTGTTAAGAAAGTAGATTTCAGGTATTTTCACTTCAAGCAAAAAATAGCAGCTATATGATGAGATGATATGTTGATTATCTTGACTGTGGTAATCATTTCACTATGTATATGCATATCAAATTATTATGTTGTAAACCGTAAATATACACGATTTTCATTTTAAAACTTTTTAAAAATTAGAAAGTTTGGTGAATTAAAAAAGAAAAAATTAAATGAGCTCTATAACACACTACCATTTTGTATATTAAATATATACATACAACAGTGCTAATATTTTAGAACACAGCAAACATATTCAAGGCACTATATTAAACATATTATAGGTGCCTATGGGGGGAATGGGAATGGAGATCAGGAATGAATAGGGGGAATAAATGAGAAAGTTGCCTTGTATATATTGATGATGAGAGTGTATCATGGATACCTCGAATCCCTGCATCATAAGTCCCATAAAGAAGAAAAGAAAAAAATAAGTAATAATAATAAAAAAACTTAATGTGGGAGTAATTTGATGTTCTTTACAATAGCTATAGACATTTTTTTTCCTAATGCAAGGTTTGAAAACTGTTTTAGAGTCAGAGTTGACAAATGTGTAGTCAAATAGTAATGTTATAACTCTAGCCATGTTATGGCTCATATATTTTATATTACTTTTAAATCATATTTCAATTTAATTTAATTCATTATTTTAAATATTATGTAATATGACCCTAACCCTAATTACAATGTCTAAGATATAGGAATAATTTATTTTACTAACCTGCCAAAAAAATAAAGAAAGGGAGACACAAGAGAAGCATCCTAGACATGGATTAAAACAAAATCAGTTTTTAAAAATTTGTTTTCAAGTCAAGTGTAAAAATTAAGACCAAGTTATTTAGTTTAGTAATGTCTTATGTAAAATTTTATATAAAGATAAGATGTTCTGTTCCTGCTCTTTTAACATAATTTCCTTTTTGTGTAAAGTATTAGCTAAATTATTTAGTGTCTGATTAATACAATAAAGACAGAATTCTCCTTTTGCTTATAAAAACCTATAACTAAAATATTAGTTTCTCTGACATTCAAGCTGTTATGAAGAAAATATACAAAACAGATGTATTTAAAGATGTGAGTAGTCACCAGCAGTAGACAACCATCTCCTCTTGATAAAATTATATAGGCTCTGTGTTTTGTTTCTATATATTTCTGTACATTAATTTACACATAATTTAATTCATAATGTAGTTTGTTAGAATTTATTTTGTTTTCCTTTCTCATTATATTGCTTTACAATAGAGATATGCCAGTGAACGACTCTCAATTGTACTATGTTCTGTGGAAATTACAAAGGAAATAGAGGTCGAAACCCAACCCTTGTGGAGGTGTTTAATCTAATGGGGAGATTAGATAAACACAAATAAACACAAGTAATGGAAACACAATTAGCCATAATTATCCAAACATATTAAGATAAAGATCTCATAATTATATTTAGAAATAAGATCCCAGCTGTGTAATAGCTCTGCCCTTTGACTCCTGGTATTGATGACAGAGCCCTAGATTAAGAATCAGAAAACATGGATTTTAATTCCAACTCCAATTAAGTTGCTTTAAGCAAATTAATATCTGAGCCTCACTGACCTCAAAAATACAGTTTGGACATTAGACCTCAAAATTATTATGAGGATTAAGTGATAAAATAGGTATAAAAGTGCTTTGTAACCTGGAAAGCTATATGCATATTTGAGAAAATACTTTCTTTGAGGTTCTTAGTTGCTCATGCAAGTCACTTCCCCAAGAGAGCCCACATCTCCCACTGTGCCAAATTACCTTACATTCCATCTTTTCAGTGAAAGCTACATGTGGTCTTTCCATCCTCTGAGTTCCTATAGCCACTTATCAGTTATTTCTTTACCTCAAATTGCCTAGCATGATTAATCAGATTTTTTTGTATGCGTTGTCTTTTCTGTTTTGCCAGAATATAAGCAGCTTGAGTTAATGGATTTGTCTGATGCATCTTATTTTTTCCAGTGCCAACCATGGTTACTCTACATGGAGTGAGTCAATACACAGTCATTGGTTGATTATAGAATGTTTCATTTGGCAAGTATACTGAGTACCTACTCTATATCAGGTGCTGTACTATTCTCGAAACAGGATATAGCATTTACCCTCATGGATGGAACTTAAAGTTAAATGGAGAAGTTAGTATATAAAAATATAAAATGGTGTATATATATATATATATATATATATA
>NW_017731503.1:1354397-1370389 GCF_001890085.2 Hipposideros armiger
TATATATATATACTTATACATAGTATTATATATACTATTATATATACTGTATACTTATATATAATTTACATATATATATAATTTATATATTTATATATGTCTGTAAATTATTTATATAAATTATATATATATATATATATATATATATAAATTTTCTGGTAGTTTCAGTACTTGAAGGAAATACTTAAATACTTAGTACTTGAACAAAAATGAAACAAGGGAAGGGAGTTTAGTATGATGCTTGCTTGCAGTAGGTGGGATGCTCTTTTAGATAGGATGATCAGGAATGTCTTCCCTGAGAATTAAATATTTAATCGGAGACTTCTACAAAGAAGCAAGCATGCAAACACATAAAATGAATATGTTTCAAGCAGAAATGTGTACTCCATAAAGCTTTCCTTACTAATTGTGAATCAAGTCCACATGGGGTGATTGTTTTTGTAAATATGTACACAAATTTATTCTTGGAGAATTCATGTATTCACGCATTATTTTCTTCAACAAATATTTATGAAGATGCTACTGTGTATCCATCACTGGATCTATAATAAATTGCAAAAGCAGACACCACTGTTTCCCTCCTGGAGCTTTCGTGAGGATGATTTTCCCCCTCTTTAGTTCTCAACATGCAGATTGAGTGTATTACTATTAATTGAAATGGTGTCTCACCACCTGGTTTAGCCTAAAAGTTCTTGGCAAAGAGAGTATAAATTGGTGCAACAATTATAGAGAAAAATCTACCACTACTTAGACAAACATAATATTATACATATTCTATTTACCAGCAATAAATCTCTTGAATAATATCTCAAAGAAATCTTTACACAGATCCACATAGGGATATTAATGCAGTGTTATTTGTGATAGTAGTGAGCAGGAAGCAACCTGAGTGTCACTTACTCCAAAAGTGGATAGCTAATCTATGGTAGCTAATCATGGAATATAACGCAGTAGTTAAAAACAGGTTAGATCAGATATAATTTAACCTACTTTCACAAAACAATCCTAGCATAAGTGTTCTAAAGCTGACATGATAATTCCATGGTTTTCAGCACTCAGGATCATTCTATTACTATTATCTGCTACCTTGAAATGTTAGTTTCTATCTTGTGGCTTAAAATGTCTTCTCTACTCCTACAATTTGTCTAAATTCCAGCCAGCAGAAGAGGAGACGATAAAGAGAGGACATTTTTATTTTCTCTCATAGGAGTTGCCTGTGTCATTTCCACTTACAACCCATTGGCTAGAACCAGGCTTCAAGGCAGCATTCAGCTGCAAAGGAACCTCAGGAATGTAATCCTTAGGAGAATATTCAGTGTCCGACTAAGCTTTTATTATTATAGAGAAAGTGTAGAATGATTATTGAGTAAACAATTCCTACTATGAGCCTAGCATATAAATTTTACATTCTTTTTTAAATACTGCCTTTGAAACCTGATGTGTATTTCACACTTACAGCTTATTTTAATTAGGATTAACCACATTTCAACTGCCCAATACTCATATGTGTCTAGTCCTTATCACATAAAGCAAAACATCATTATAAAGAACTTATCGATTTACTTCTAGGATCTTAATCCACTCCCCACAACTGTAATTTCTCTGGTGGCTTCTGTTGCCTACTAAACTCTCCAAAATATTCCATTATATCATCAGTTATTGGGCATTCATTTAGCCATAATAGTTATATTAACACTTTCCTGCACCAAATGCAAACTTCTAACCAAGAAGCATCTCCTTTTGATTTCTCCAAAATGAAAATCAAAACTAAAAACAAAATAAATCGAACTACACCACCACTCCAGAAGAAAACAAAGTAAAACCTTATTGAGCATCTATCATTTCATGCATAAATTGTGACATAATTTTATTTTTGCTGCAATACCTCATAAACCATTTTTATAGATTTATTACTTCACATATGTTCACTTATTCAAGAAAATGTATTTTGCCAAAAATACAAGGACACAAAGTTTGGGTAATCTACACTTTTATTGTTGTCATTGTTTTTGATCAATTAATCATAGGGAGAGGATCTGACAATATGGAGAATACTGATGAGCTGAGGAGTCAAGAAAGTTGCAAGCCAACTGAGACTTGTTTGAGAAAATCAATCATTTTGAAGAACATTACTTTTTATTATTTTAAGTTCCTTGATAGGGTAAAGCTAAAACCTATGGAGAACATGGGGATCATTGATGCTGTGATTATTACTGAAAATACCAAATTTAACTGTAAGGAATTATGAGTTAGAGTGAAATTGACACAGATAAAAGCAGCCACACATCTCTGAGAGTTTTTACAAGAGTAAAAGAATGCTATGTTCAGGGCCGGCCAACTGGCTCATTTGGTTAAGAGTTAGCTTAAGAGCGCGAGCTCTGAGCAGCAGGGATGCTGGTTTGATTCCCACATGGACCAGTGACACTATGCCTGAGCTTAGCTGCCGCTGAGCTGCCAACAGATGGCAGGATGACTCAGGTGGTAAGAGCATGTGCTCCTAACAGCAAGACTGCCTGTTCGATGGTGGGCTACGCCTGCCAATAACTAAGACTGAACTTGGCAATTTGAGCTGAGCTGCCCCCCGAATGGCTCAGTGGATACAGCGTGCACTGTTAACAACAAGGCTGCTGGTTAAACTGCCTCATGGGATGGTGGCTATGCCCACCCGCAACTAAAATTGAACACAGCACCTTGAGCTCAGAGGCCACGAGCTGCCGACAGGCAGCCAGATGGCAACTGGTGCCCTCCACAACTAAGATTGAAGAACAACAACTTGGCTGGTCCCCTTCCCCAATTTCCCGACACTGTTCCCTTCCCCCAATTCCCCAATTAAAAAAATGTTATGTTTATTTCAAGGAAAGATGCCTTATCAATTTTAGGGGTGTTTTCACCTTCAAATGTTGCTCATAATGGGCTGCAGTGAGCTATCCACAAACTTCGGTGTTCCTAGTTTCCTTCATGACTACTTTTTTTGTGTGTGTGTTTTTATGTTGCAATTTTTTTTAATTAAGTTTATTGGGGTAACTATGGTTAGTAAAGTTACATAGGTTTCAGGTGTAAACTTCTGTAATACATCATTTATATATCACATTGTGTGTTCACCACCCAGAGTCAGTTCTTCCATCACCATATATTTGATGGAAGGAGAACTGACTGTGGAATACTATTCTGCCATAAGAAAAGATGAAATAGTGTCATGGCTGCTTTTAAGATAACTTACTGGGAGGAAAAGTGTGTGACCAAAAAAAAAAAAAGTATATGTTTATTTTTACATTGTTAACTGCTCTATTTGATCATTAAATCCCCCAAATTTGTCTTCATTAGCAATTTGTTCTACTAATTGATTATACAAGTTCTACACTATATATAGAGAGGGTTCTACTGCTAAAGTTAATTATAAAATTTTACACATTCCAGCCTGTGTCCTTCATTATGTATTGTTCATCAACACAGGTTTGACCCTGAAGTTGAGTACATCTGCTATTTGTGTACCATGAAAAGTGTGTCATAAACCATGCAGGATTATAGGACAGTAATTGTGTGATATTTCCCATTAAAATATAATAATTCAATGCCATTTTTAGATCATTTAATTTTTTTAATATAATCTATTTTTTTGCTATGAAATGAAAGGTTTTGTTTGCAACTTTGTTTGATACGACTTCATAAAAAAAACCCCACTGTTCAATATCTGATATAGGCTAAGTTAAACATTTTGTTGTATGAAAAATACTAGTAATATACCTGTTTTTAAATAATTCAAACATATAATTAAATGAACTAACTTTTATAAAATGTTTCTTTTTTAAATAATTTATTTTTTCAATTACAGTTGACATGCAATATTATATTAGTTTTCAGTGTACAACATAGGGATTAGACATTTATATAACTTAATAGGTGATCAGTCTGATAAGCCTAGTACCCATCTGACACCATACACAGTTATTACAATATTATTGAATAAATTTTTAAAATTCTACTTTACATCCCCATGACTATTTTTTAACTACCAATTTGTACTGCTTAATTCCTTCCCCTTTATCACCCATCCATGAAACCCCTCCTATCTGGCAACCCTTAAAATATTTTCTGTATCTATCACTGTTTCTGTTTTGTTTGTTCATTTATTTTGTTCTTAAGATTCCACATATAAGGGAAATCCTATGGACAATTAATCAGGTCAGATAATTAATTTCACGAATTCATCCTAGAAAAAGTGCTATGTATCTCATTGCTAAATACCAAAATGGCCAACTTCAAAGTACTCCCCTTTGGAAGCTATGCACTGACACCAGTGCCTAGTTCACCCTTCAAAGAAATTTTGAGACTCTTTCTGGAACAGCCATCAGAGCTGTCACCATATTATCCTTGATGTCCTCAGTGTCATCATAATATCTTCCTTTTAATATTTCCTTTATCTTTAAATAAAGAAAGAAGTCATTGGGGGCCAGATCAGGTGAGTAGGGAAGTTTTTACAATAGATTTATTTGTTTACTGGGTAGAAACTCCCTCACAGACAGTGCCGTGTGAGCTGGTGCATTGTCTTGATGCCAGAGCCACGAATTGTTGGCAAAAAGTTCAGGTCATCTAACTTTTTCCTGCAGCCCTTTTAGCACTTCCAAACAGTAAACTTGGTTAACTGTCCAGTTGGTACAAATTCATAATGAATAATCCCTCTGATATCAAAAAAAGGTTACAAACATCATTGCAACAAGTTCAAGAACTGAATTGTCAGACCTTACAATGACATTTGTCTTTCTCAGTTTGACTTAATCCAATCAACACAAATAATAACCTGTGGGTCCATCCATGTTGTAGCAGATAGTAAGATTTCATTCTTTTTATGGCTGAGTCTAACTATTGCTACCCCAGCTTTTATGTTTGTTTTCATTTTCAAGAAATATCTTTTCCATCCCTTTACTTTCAGTTTGTGTGTGTCTTTTGATGTAAAGTAGGTCTCTTGTAGGCAGCATATATAAGGGTCTTGTTTTCTTATACATTCAGCCAATGAATGTCTTTTGATTGGAGCATTTAATTCATGTAAGTTAAAAGTAATTGTTGATAAATATTTAGCTATTGCCATTTTATTCTCTATATTTTTTATTTTTTTGTTTCTTCTTCTTTTTAAAGAAGTCCCTTTAACATCTCTTGTAATACTGGTTTGTTGGTTATTAACTCCTTCAGTTTTTTTCTTACCTGAGAAGGTCTTTATCTGTGCTTCAATTCTAAATGATAGTTATGCAAGTAAAGTGATCTTGATACTAGGTCCTTACTTTTCATTACTTTAAACAATGTGTGCTAATTTCTTCTTGCTTGCAAAGTTACTGCTGAAAAATCAATCAACTGACAGTCTTATCGGAGTTTCCTTGTAGGCTTTCCTCTCGCTGCATTTAAGATTTTCTCTTTGCTTTAACCTATGGCATTTTAATCATTTTTAAAAAGATTTTATTGGGGAATTGGGAGAGGATAACAGTGTTGGAGAATTGGGGAAGAGGAACAGCCAAGTTGTTGACATTCAATCTTAGTTGTGGAGGGTTCAGCAAGCTCAGCTCCAAGTTCAGTCACTCTGCTCAGCATAAGGTGCTGTGTGCAATTAGTTGTGGGTAGGTATAGCCTACCATCCTATGAGGGAGTCAAACCAGCAGCCTCATTGTTAAGATCCCACACTGTATCCCCTGAGCCATCTGGGTTGCAGCTCAGTTCAAGGTGCTGAGTTCAGTCTTAGTTGTGGGTGGGTGTAGCCACCATCTCATGAGGGAATTGAACCAGCAGCCTTGTTGTTAAGAGCGCTTGCTCTATCCAATTGAGCCACCAGGGCAGCAGCTAAGCTCAAGGTGTCGAGTTCAGTTTTGGTTGCATCTCAAACAGGTAACCTTGTTGTTATGAGCATGTGCTCTCACCAGCTGAGCCATCCTGCCACCTATTGGCAGTTTGGCAGCAGCTCAGCTTGGGCGCAGCTCACTGGCCCATGTGGGAATCGAACTGGTGACCTTTTTCTCATAGCTTGCACTCTTAAGCAAGCTCTTAACCAACTGAGCCACTTGGCTGGCCCAGGAATTTTAATTATTATGTGTCTTGGTGTGGGTTTTTTTGGGTTCATCTTGTTTGGAACTCTGTACGTCCCGGGTTTGAATGTATATTTCCTTCACCACATTAGGGAAGTTTTCTATTATTGTTTCTTCAAATAGATTTTCAATCCCTCTTTTCCTTCTGGTACCCCTATGATAAAATTGTTGGTATGCTTGATGTTTTCCCAGAGGCCTTTTGAACTATCCCCATTTTTGTGGATTGTTTTCTTTTTCTGCTGTTCTGTTTGGGTTTCCTCCTACCTTACATTCTAAATCGCTCATGCAGTCCTCTGCTTCATCTAATTTAATCTTGATTTCCTCTAATGTATTTTTAATTTCAGTTATTGTAGTTTTCATTTTGGACTGATTCTTTTTTATGTTTTCTATCTCCACTTTTTATGTTTCCTATCTCCTTCTTGAAGTTCTCCCTGATATCATCGAGCATCCTTGTAACCAGTGTTTTGAACTTTAGATTTGGTAGATTGCTTGTCTCTATTTTGTTTAGTTCTTTATCTGGAGCTTTGTTCCATTCTTTTATTTGGGATATTTTTATTTGTCTCCCAATTTTGGCTGCCTCCCTTTCTATTTTTCTATGTATTTTGTGGGCTGCTATGTCTCTTGGTCCTACTAGAGTGGCCTTATGTAGCACATGTCCTGTGGGGCCCAGTGGCAAAGTACCCCTGGTCCCCTGAGCCAGTGACTGCAGATGTGTCCCTTGTTTGTGTTGTGTATACCCTCCTGTTGTAGTTGAGACTTTGTTGTTGTTTGCATGTCAACCGAAGGCCTTGACCCTCGGGTATATTGGTTGTGAGGACTGGCCTTGACTACAGTGGAGGAGCAATTGTGCAGGGGCTTACTCTACAAAGCAAGATTCAGTCTAGCAAGGCGGTGGTGCCTGCCCAGTCTGCCCATTGTGTGTGTGTCCATGGAGGCAGACAGGTGGTTCTCCCATTTGGTCTGAAGCCAGTCACTGGGCATGGTGGTCCTTGGGGTTTCCTGATATGAGCCACAAAGCTATACACAGATGGCCTCCACCCAGGCTGGGCTTGTAGTTGCCTGGTAAAAGCCAATCTGTGAACCAAGGCTGGCTGTCATTAGTGCTAGTCTAGGGGCTGTTTAGCAAGTTTTATGGGTCATGCCAAGGCTAGATGCTGTTTGGTGCTTGTGAACCTTTGATAAATTATAGAAAAGCCTGCAGAATGAGCCAAAACAGGACATTTGAATAGAAAAGCCACTGGAAGTGGCTTGGGTGGGCCCACAAGTTGGGTGGAGAGGGATCTCAGGGAATCACCAAGACGAAGTTAATGTTGTTAGCCAGGTTGATGGAGACTCAACTATGGCAGCCACGTGTGTCTGCACACTTGGAAGGGGGAGGGCTCAAGAAAGAAACTATAGTTTCTGCCAGTACTTCTGCCTGTGAGAAAGCTGCTCTTCCAACCTTTGTCCTGGAGCCAGATAAAACAGTTCCTCCCCATAGGTTCCTTGTTACCTTTCAAGCAGCTGCCTCAGCACTGGAGCTAAGAGCAAGTGAGTCCATCAGTGAGTAAGTTTATCTGTGGGCCCTTTAAGAGGAATCCCTGGGACTCCAGCCTCCCTTCATCTCACTCAGCCACAATCCACACTGGTTTTTACAGCCAGAAGTTAAGGGGACTCCTCTTTCCAGCACTGGAACCCTGGGCTGGGGAGCTTGGTATGTGGCTAGGACCAATTACTCCTTAGGGGGTCCTCTGCAATAAATCCTTCCCAATTTATTAACCACCACATGCCTTTTTGGGACCTGCTTATTTCGCATCTCTCCCTCTTCTACAAGTCCTGTCATGGTTTATTCTATTCAGCTAGACTTCAGGAAATTCTCAGTGATGATTGTTCTGTAGTTTATTTGTAATTTTAATGTGATTGCAAGAAGATGCAAGCCCAGCATTTACCTACTCTGCTATCTTCACCAGAAATTTGATAACATGTGTCTTAAGATGATATTTTGTAAAAAGGAAAGTTAAAGTAATTTAAACACATTTTAGTATATTCAAGTACAAAAAGTGAAAAATTGTATACTTATGACTGTTAAGAAAAATTAATTGTTATGCAAATACTACTGAGGCACTGAATTCAAATTTCCTTGAGATATGAATTATCTAAACTTTTATATCTTTAATATTCACAATTTAATTAATTTTCTAAAGAAATATTTTAATCAGATGATTCAACTGTATTTTATTCCCCTAGAAGATAGAGTTCTAAGCAACAAGTGTGTAATACATCCTCATGAAAATACTTTGATAACACCCAGGTTCACAAGTATTTTTGACTAGAGAAAGGGTTTATATACCTGGATGTTTTTACTTTTAAACATATTTTGTTTCCTCATAATAATACATCAACCACAGTAAAGCATCCTGAAACATGGAAGGCCATCATGTTGTATAAAATTTGATTAAAAAGCTTAGGATCATATTGTATTACCAATTGGAAAATTAAATAAAACATTAAAAAGTTCTATAAAACTATTGAAAAGTTAGTTTCAGGTACATACTACATTTTAAACATAATCCTACAATTTTATATTTAGTATGCACCAAAAGAAAAGGTTCATCTTGGAATATAAAGTAACTGTGGCTATTTGGCAGATACAGAATAAGTTATGCAGCAAATGAAACAGCAAGAAAATCACAGCATACTTCTAACTTTTTTAATAACTTTTGCTTGTGATGACCTTCTGTGATCTGGAACCTTTGTTTATGTAAAATTGGAGTTCTTGTGGTCCTTGTCCTTCAGCTTGCTGTCCATCGCCATGATGGTCTTATTTTGCTATCTTTTCTTGGCAAACTCTTTTGAGGTACTCAAATTTGGCCTGCAGCTCTCTTTCAGCTTTTTTCAGTATGGCATCTTTCTCCTTTGCTTGCTGCACAAAAACCTACTTTATTTCTTTTTCTTTCCTTTGACATTCACAATCAAATTCAGTTCTTTTGGCTTTGTAGTTCTCTTGAAGACTGAGTGGCTTATTCTCTGCACTCACATCAGTAAAGCCCATTTCCTCCAGTTTGCAAGACCTGTAGAGTTCACAGTATCCAATGCAGATCAGTTCTCACAAATCCTCCATGTTTGTACAAGTGAGCATTTCCGGGAGCTTGGCAAAGTCACAGAGGTTTTTATTTCCCACTTGTACAACACCTCAAGGTACTGGCAAGCTTTGACCATCTTATTTCCAACATTTACTTCATCAATACTTCCTAAAACAGCAAATGGCAAGTGTTCACTCATTGAAGTATTGCTTTTAGCAATAATTTTATCATCTACTGGGAACTGGTATATCTGGATGCCATTGCTGACCAATTCACTCATGAGTTTGATCTTAAACTTCTGTAATTCATGGGTGATATCAGGAACATCATGACATGAGGGTACTTCTTAATCTGTCCCCTTGAAGGCACAACAACTGGATTAGCTATAATTCAACAAAGGATGCCTTACGCAACACACAAATATGTCTGAGAGATCCATGCATCAAAACATCTGAAGGTGGGTGAATCGGGACAAATAGAGGAGGAGCAAAAGGAGAAGTGCAAAGATTGGGGTCACAGACATAGACTAGAGCTCACTATGGTCCTTGGAGAGGGGAAGACTGAGACTGCAGGTGCACTCTCTGTGGCCCTAAACAATCTTGGCTGAACCCAGCTATTGGGACAGAGACCATGGGGCAAAGGCCAAATACAGAAGTGAAAAAAACTGCAGTCCAATAGGCTTCACTACCAGTCAGAAAACAAAACCACGGAGCCTAGATGCCTCCCCCACTATCCAAAAGCTTGCCTTTCCCACCCCCTCCAATTGCTAGCAGCAGGCCCCAAAAGAAATGATAACAGAGTCAAATTAAAGAGCAGAATATCAGTAGCTCTCAGAATTGGAAAGACAACTCCTGAGCTACAGGCACACACTGTGGCTAATTCCAGTAAGAAATGAGGATATATAAGAGTGAGGCTTCTGTGAGCTCGCAGTTGCCATTACTCAGAGAACAAAGATACAAACACACCAGTGGATACTCCCAGCCCACCCTATTTCACCCTCACCTTTCATGGCTGATTCCAATGGGGGTACCCAAAGCTGCTGAACCACACATCTCTGCGTCTGGCTCCAGAGACAGCACTGGAATTTGGGAGTTTTAGAACCCTATCACTCACCACAATCTCCCACGGATGTGGTTTCCTGAAAACAAGGTAATTTTGTTACAGAAGAGAAGCCCACCTTCCCAGGAAATCTTCCACCATGATAGTCAGAACAGGCAAGAGAAAAAATGCTCCAGTTCCACCAACTGGAAAACAAAAGAAAGACCTCTTCATATCAACCTACCACAGAATTCATTCCCATAGAGGTTTAGGAAGCAAAATACCATATTTTGCCACATATAATACACACTTTTTTGCACAAATTTGTGAGGGAAAAATAAAGATGAGCATTATACATGGGTAGTACTAATACCATATCTATGTAAATGTTTTTAATTATTTTGTTTATGCTTATGAGTTAAAAGTGTAACTCCAGAAATCAATAATGATATTGATATGCAAAATAATACCCTGGAATACAATCATCGGTTTTGTTGAACTTATGACGAACTTGCAACAATGAAGAGTTCTTGGCCTTTCATGATGCATAAATATCATAAATTTGTTACTGGTACATAAAATTTCTTGTCATAATATGTTTAAGAATAAATGCTAAAATTCATGTATAATACAGTAAAACCTTGGTTTGTGAGTTTTCCGCAAGATGAGCAAACATTTCTATTAGGTTGGTGCAAAAGTAATAGTGGTTTGTGCCATTACACATAATTGCAAAAGCCACAATTACTTTTGCACCAACCTAATAATACATTTTAACTTGGTAAATGAGCCATGTCTTGGAATACAAGTAGTTTGTTTCTGGAACATATTATGCTCTCAAACCAAGCTATTACTTTACAAAAAAAAAAGTGCTTAAATGCAAACAAATAAAAATTTGAATTAAAAAATTAAAACAGAAGATTTTTTCTCTGAAAGTTTTGGCCAAAAACATGGGTGTGCATTATAAGTGGCAAAATATTGTAATCTGTCAATTATCATGAATGACCAAAGTAACAAGGCAGCTCAGAAAGAAAATGACAGGTCTCCTGAAAATAAACTTAAAGACATGGGAATATGTGACTTAAATGACAGAGAATTCAAGATTGCAGTTCTGAAAAAATTCAAGGAGATGCCAGAAAACTCAGGTAGTTTAATGAACTCAGAAATGAAATCAACAGACAAAATGCATACTTTACCAAAGAGATTGCAACTTAAAAAAACAACAACTAGAAATCCTGAAGATGAAGAACTTAATAAAAAGATGAAGAATGAAATGATGAGATTAGGAAATACAGCTGACTAGATGGAGGAAAGAATCCGCCATGTTGAAGATAGAAATCTGGAAATGATGCTGATGGAAAGAGAGAGAGACTTGAGAGTTAAAAAACTGAAAGAACTCTACAAGGA
This sequence comes from Hipposideros armiger, assembly GCF_001890085.2. Classification (NCBI taxonomy): domain Eukaryota; kingdom Metazoa; phylum Chordata; class Mammalia; order Chiroptera; family Hipposideridae; genus Hipposideros; species Hipposideros armiger. Next base: position 1,365,970 of record NW_017731503.1, read on the forward strand.
CTATCTATCTCCTTCAGAAAGAGCAATATAAGAATAATGGGCACACTAGAAGGAAAAGAAAGGGAGAAGGGCACAGAGAGCATATTCAAACAAATAGTTGATGAGAACTTCCAAAACCTATGAAAGAACTGGATCTTTGAATCTAAGAAGCAAACAAAAACACCTAATTACCTCAATGCTAAAAGGCCCTTACCAAGGCAGATTATTTTAAGGTTGTCAAAAATTAATGACAAAGAAAGAATTCTCAAGGTAGTCAGGGAAAACATACAAAGAAAAGCTCATTAGATTATCAAAAAATCTCTCAGCAGAAACTCTACAATCCAGGAGAGAAAGAAATCAAATACTGAAACTATTGAAAATATATATTACAGTCAAGAATAATATATCCAGCAAAGTTATCCTTTAGATATGAAGGAGTTGTAAAGACCTTTGCAGATAGACATAAGCTGAGGGAATTTTTCACTTGAAGGACTAACAGGAAATACTGAAGGAGATTATTCTGCCTGAAACAAAAAGACAAAAAGATGCAATACTATGAGTAAGATTAATAACAAACTGACTGAAGCAGAAAATGACTACCCCTATGCAAAATAGGGCACTATACACTTAAACATAACATAAGGGGTAGAGGAGATTAAAAAGTGAAAAAAGAAAGAAGAGTAAGAAGACAGTTTGCTGCTGTATTCACAAATGAGCTCACAGCATAAATAAGGATAATTTGTGACAATAGAAATATAAAATGGGAGGGGGTAAAGACCTGAATTTGCAAAGGGGAATGGAGAGAAGATGGATACTGGAGAAAAAAAGACTACAGTATATATGAAATATTCTTTTACACAAACAATGATAACCACTCAAAAAATCCAAAACTGAGACATATAACATAAAAAAGGAAAAAATCATAGAACATGATTACATTAAAATAACAGACAGAAACACAAAAGCAAGGAAACAATGGTGACACTGAGATATCAGAAAACAAAAGATAAAATGGTTGTAGGAAATCCTCATATATCAATAATCACCCTAAATACAAATGGCCTGCACTCACCAATAAGAAGGCACAGAGTAGCAGATTTGATCAAAACCCAACAACATACTGCCTTCAAGAGACACATCTCAGATGCAAGGACAAATATAGACTGAAAGTGAAAGGGTGGAAAAAGATAATCCAAACAAATTGCACCCAGAGAAATGGAGGAGAACCCATACTTATATCTGAAAAGGCACATTTCAAAACAAAAAGTGTAATAAGAGACATAGGTGGACATTTCATAATGATAAAGGGAACAATACATGATGACATGATGATATACTTGTAATATATATGTTCATATGTCAATATATATATGCTCCCAATTAGAGAGCACCAATATATATAAAGCAACTCATAAGAGAACTAAATGGAGAAACTGACAAAAACACAACTATAGTAGGGGACCTAAATGCACAATTGACAACTAGGGATAGATCATTCAAACATAAAATCAATAAGGAAATATCAGCCTTAATTGACACATTAGACCAAACTGACATAATTGACAATTACAGAACTTTTCATCCTAGAACACCAGATTATACATTATTTTCCAGTAAACATGGAACACTTTCAAGGACAGGCCATATCCTGGGACACAAAAGTAGCCTCAGCAAATTTAAAAAGATTAAAATCATAAGCATATTCTCTGATCACAATGCTTTGAAATTGGAGATCAACTGCAAAAAGAAACAGTGAAAACACAAATACATGGAGATTAAACAACATGCGACTAAAGAACGACTGGGTTAAAGAAGAAGAAGGAAAAAAGAAGAGATTGAAAGATACATAGAAACAAATGAAAATGAAAATATATTGTATCAAAATTTTTGGGATACTGTGAAAACATATTAAGAGAGAAATTTATATAATCACAGGCATATCTCAAAAAACAAGAAAAACCCCTAAGAAACAACATCATCTTAAAGAAAAAAAAAGAAGAAATGAAGTCCAAAATCAGCAGAAGGAAGGAAATAATAAAAATTAGGGCAAATTTAATGGAATGGAGAAAAAAGACAATAAGAAAAATTATGCAACAAATAGCTGGTTCTTTGAAAAGATTAATAAAATCGGCAAACCCCTGGCTAGATTAACGAAGGAAAAAAGAGAAAAGGCACAAATAAACAAAATCTGAAATGAAAGGGATTTCCAGTCAAGATGGCAGAGTAGGTAAACATTCTGCTCACCTCCTCTTAGGACCACATCAATTTCAGGTAAACTAGAGAATAACCATCATTGAAAAGAAACTGAATTCTTGCTGAACTAAAGCCCTACAGCTATGGACATACCGAAGAAGCCACCTCTAGTCAGGTAGGATGGTCATTGACATGGACCAAGCTAGTCACATACCTGCGTGTGACCATTACAAATCAGGAGGAATATCTTGGCTGTGGAGGTACCCCTGGAGGAGTGAGGAGTCCTAGCCCCACCCCAGGCTCCCCAGCCTAGGGTTCCAGTGCCAGGAAGAGAACTCTCCATAGCTCCATAGCTTCTGTTTGAGAAAACCAGCAGAGATTGTGGCTGAGGAGGTAAAGGTTGACTTGGAGTCCCAGGCGCTCTTCTTAAAGGCACATCACATGGACTTACTTGCTGATGGCCTCACTCACTCTGAGCTCCAGTGCTGGGGCATTGGCTCGAAAGGTGCCAGGGACTTATGAGAAGGAACTGAATTGTCTGACTCAAGGGTGAGTGTTAGAGGGGCAGCGTTCTACCAGACAGAGTTACTGGCAGAAGCCATTGTTTCTTTCTTGAGGCCTCCCACCACCCTGTGTGCAGATGCTGGCAGAGGCCATATCTGAGTCTCCATCAAAATGACTATCAACTTTTTTTATTCCTGGAGACCCCACCCCACCCAATATCCGGGCGCACCCAAGCCACTTTGACCAGCCTTTCTGTACAAAAAACTTGTTCTCAGCTGATGCTGTGAACTTTCATAAAATAATTCAAAAGCTCACAAAACCCAAACAAGCAGCATCTGGCTTCAGAATGCCTCATACCTCTGTCTAAGTAGCCCTAAGCCGGACACTAGAGACAGCAGCCTTGGTTTGCAGCTTGACCTCTCAAGGCACCTCTAAGCTCAGTGCAGATGATAACCATCTGCAGATTGCTTTGTGGCAGAGCAAAGGCTGCAGCTAAACTTTGCCTGTAGTGGATCCCTTCCAAGAGGCCCCAGGGCTGGCACACCTTGTAGCCAGCTTTGAACCAAGCCAAAACTGCCTTCAAGGATAATACATCCAAAGGTCAGACTGGGCAGGCACCAGAGCCTCACTAAAGCAAACTCTGCTCTAAGGGTCAGTCACTGCACCACAGCTACTCCACTGTAATCATAGCCAGTACTCACAATCAATCAGACTAAGGGTCAATACCTCCCATTGACATGCAAACAACAACCAAGGCTCAACTACAACAGGAGGGCACACACAACACATACAAGTGACAGACCTGGAGCACCTGGCTCTGGTGACCAGGAAAACTGTAACACTGGGTCCCACAAGACACTTACAATATACAGCCATTCTTCTAGGACTAGGAAGCTTAGTAGCCCTACCTAATACATATAAGCAAACACAGGGAGACAGCCAAAATGGGGAGACAAAGAAATATATCCCAAATAAAAGTGCAGAACTGAGCTCCAGGAAAAGAACTAAACAAAATGGAGACAAGCAATCTACCAGGCACAAAATTACAAACATTGGTTATTCAGGTGCTCAGTGATCTCAGGCAGAACTTCAACAGAGAGATAGGGAACATAAAAATTGAGATAGAAAACATAAAAAAAGAACCAGTTGGAAATAGAGGATACAATAACTGAAATGAAGAATACACTAGAGGGCATCAACAGTAGGTTATATGAAACAGAGGATTAAAACAGTGATTTAGAAGTTAAGGTAGCAGAAAGCACCCAATCAGAATAGCAAATGAAAAAATAATCCAAAAAGAGAAAAATGAAGAGAGTTTAACGGGTCTCTGGGAAAACATCAAGCATAACAATTTTTGCATCATAGGGCTACCTGAAGGAGAAGAGAGACAGCTAGGAATTGAAAACCTATTCAAAGAAATAATGACAGAAAACTTCCCTAACCTGGTGAAGGAAATGGTATTGAAGACCAGGAAGTGCAGAGTCCCAAAGAAGGTGAATCCAAAGAGGCCTACAACAAGATACATCATAGTTAAAATGCCAAAGTTTAACGACAAAAGAAGAATATTAAAAGCAACAGGAGAACAACAAACTTTTTTTTTTTTTAGCTGAGCCATCTTGCTACCTGTTGGCAGCTCAGCGGCTGCTCAGCTCAGGCTGGACTCGAACCGCTGTTGCTCAGAGCTCAAACTCTTGAGCGAGCTCTTAACCAACTGAGCCACTCGGCCGACCCCCCAAAAAATATA
>NW_017731503.1:1373334-1380148 GCF_001890085.2 Hipposideros armiger
TGCTACCTGTTGGCAGCTCAGCGGCTGCTCAGCTCGGGCTGGACTCGAACTGCTGTTGCTCAGAGCTCAAACTCTTGAGCGACTCTATTGTACATTTATATGTCCTCTTTGGAGAAATGTATATTTAGGTCCTCTGTCCATTTTTTAATGGGTTGTTTGTTATTTGGTTTATGAGTTGTATGAGTTCCTGATATATTTTGGATATTAACCAGTTATCAGAGGCATTGTTTGCAAAAATATTCTCCCATTTCGTTGGTTGCCTCTTTATTTTGTCAACTTCATTTTTTTTACAAAAAAGTTGTGCAGAAGCTTTTTAGTTTGATATAATCCCATTCATTTATTTTTCCTTTTACTTCCTTTGCCTTTGAGATCAAATTCATTAAATGCTTTTTGAACCTAAGTTCCATAAGTTTAGTATGTATGTTTTCTTCTATGCAGTTTATAGTTTCAGGTCTCATGTTTAGGTCTTTGATCCATTTTGAGTTGATTTTGGTACATGGTTACAGATAGCAGTCTAGTTTCATTCTTTTGCATGTGGCTTTCCAATTCTCCCAGCACCATTTATTGAAGAAGCTGTCTTTTCTCCATTGTTTGTTTTTGGCTTCTTTGTCGAAAATTTTCTGTCCATATTTATGTGGCTTTATTTCTGGGTTCTTGAATATATTCCATCGGTCTGTGTGTCTGTTTTTCTGCCAGTACCATACTGTTTTGATTATTGTTGCCCTGTAGTACAAGCTGAATTCACAGAGTCTAATACCTCCAGCATTGTTCTTTTTCTTAGGATTGTTTTGGCTATCCGGGGTCTTATGTGGTTCCATACAAATCTGATGAGTGTTTGTCCTATTTCTTTAAAAATGCCATTGGGATTTTGATGTGGAATGCATTAAATATGTATATTGCTTTTGGTAATATGTCAATTTTAACTATGTTGAGTCTTCCAACCCATGAACATGGAATGTCTTTCCATTTTTTGTGTCTTCAATTTCTTTTAAAAATCTACTATAGCTTTCAGTGTAAAGGTCTTTCACATACTCAGTTAAGTTTATTTCTAGGTATTTTATTCTTTTTGTTGCAGTTGCTAAAGGAATTATTATTTTTTTCTTTTTTGAAGTTTCGTTGTTAGTATATAGGAATGCAATGTATTTTTGTACTTTGATTTTGTAGCCGGCAAATTTACTGTGTTTGTTTATTGTTTCTAATAGCTTTGTGGTGGAGTCTTTATGGTTTTCTATATATACCATCATGTCATCTGCAAAAAGTGACAATTTAACTTTTTCATTACCTATTTGAATGCTTTCTATTCCTTTCTCTTGCCTGATTGCTCTAGCTAGGACTTCCAATACTATGTTGAAAAGCAGAGGTGATAGGGGACAGCCTTGTCATGTTCCTGAATGTAGAGCAAAGGACTTCAGATTTCACTGTTAATTATGATATTAGCTGAGGGTTTGTTATTTGTAGGCCTTTATTATGTTAAGGTATTTTTCTTCTATACCCATTTTATTAAGTGTTTTAACCATAAATGGGTGTTGTATCTTGTCAAACGCTTTTTCTGCATTGATTGATATAGTCCTATGATTCTTGTCCTTTATTTTGTTTATGTGATGTATCACATTGATAAATTTGCATATGTTGAAACCTCCATGTGCCCCTGGGATGAACCCCACTTGATCATGATGTATATATTGTTTAATGCATTGTTGCATTCAAACAAAATTGCTAGAATTTTTTTAGGATTTTTGCATCTGTATTCATTAGAGATATTGTTCTGTAATTTTCTTTTTTTGTGCTATTCTTACCAGGTTTTGGTAACAGGGTAATTTGGGGCTCATAAAATGAGTTAGGGGGTGACAGGGCCTGGGCTGTGTCAGTTGTGTGCAGGCTGGCATACAGATCCTGACCCTGGATGAGGTTCAGACCCACGCAAGCGGCAGCCACTGACACATGGACCCTTGCCCCAGACATGACAAACCTTGACTCCGAAGCCTTCTGTGTAGGTGCCAGGCTCCGGTGACATAAGCTCTTTACATAAGCATTATTCACAGCCATAGGAGGGAGCATGTGCACTTCTGTGTGCTCTCCTCCCCCAAAACCTCTATATAATGGTTGCTATTGCTGATTAAGAACGCTGGTTCCTCCTTATGGGGGAGGGGCAAAAGCCCACCCCAACCCTTCTGCGAGGACACTTGGCATAGTTGGCAGGATCACCATGGTGATGAGGTGAGAGTGCCCCTTCTGCCCGGGTAGAAGAACCACCCCGGGTAGAGGGGATGTGGCCCCAGACATCCCTCTGATATCCGGTCGTGGTGTACCTGCTGGTGTGGACTCAGCCAGAAGACTGGGACACTGTGCGCCCCTGACCAGAAGACGTCCGGGAAGCATTGGAGGCATTGGAACCGAATGTCCCACTGGCTCACCGGGAGGCTGCCAGGAGGGTGGCCTGGATATTCCTAGCTGTCTTGTGACATGCTAGTCGAGACATTTAGGAGTATGCGAACTGGGTGCAGCACTTACAGCGCTGGGAGGAGGACTTGGAACAATGCCTGGTGGCAGCTGAATGCATGCTCCAAGAGTCCCCCAAGTTGGAGGTGTCCTCCCCGGCTAGCAGCCCTCTAGAACTGGTGTGGCATGTCCGACTGGTGGTGAGACAGAGGATAGAAATCAAGGAGCTGCTGGCTCCTGGGGGTGGAGCCACGGGACTGCAACAGTCAGTTGCAGGCACGAGCTGTAACTGAGAAGGGCGTGAGCCAGCGCCGTTTCCAGAAACGGGATGCAAAAGCCTCACCCAAAGGCCAGGGTGAGGGAGGGGACCCAGTTAAGGTGAGCCGCTGGCAAATGTGGTTTGACCTGATGGCCTCTGGACTGACTGAGGAGAAATTACACAGCCAGCCCCTCGAGGTCCTCCAGCCCTCTGGTGGAAGCTATGGCCGGAGCAAAAGTTCACTACAATACCCCTCAAAAAGCAAAAGGGGGTTGCCAGGGAGTTTTGCCCAGCTGACTTCCTCCCTTTCTAGGGAGTGGTCCAGAGCACCCGTTTGGCAGGGGAGCCGGATAACTTGAGGCTGCACTTTGAACTCACCATGTATTGGTCCTCCTGGAACGTGCAGCAGGTGCTGGCCCTCGTGAACACGGAAGCAGACAGCACCCTCATATATGGCAATACAGACCATTTTTCAGGACCTAGACGCCACTATTGAGGGTTATGGTGACCGACACCTCACGAAACATAGAGTCTCCCCCACCCTGGGCATCGGACATCTCCCCCCTAGGGTCTATGAGGTCTACATGTCTCCTATTGCTGAGTACATCCTTGGAGTGGATGTGCTCAGGGAACTTACTGTCATGACGTCTGTGGGGAAATTCCACAGACGTCATGACATTAAATTCCACACGTGGGTGCGCGTGATGAAAACTGTGGTTAGAGGACATCCCCAGCACACGCCCCTCCACCTGCCACAGGCCACACGAGTGACTAATATCAGACAATATCACTTGCCTGGGGGCATGAGGAGATTGGGCATACTATTTTGAAGTTGGAGGAGGCAGTTTTCATACAGTCCACCCAAAGCTCCTTCAATTCCCCGGTGTGGCCTGTATGGAAACCAGACAATTCCTAGAGAATAACAGGGAACTGGAACAGGGAACTGAATGCTACTGTTCCAAGCATTACAGAGTTGATGGATAGCCTCTTGCAAGAACTAGGACGATTCCACTATGTGGTAGGGTTGGCAAACACCTTCTTCTCCATTGACATTGACACTACCAGCCAAGAACAGTTCGCCTTCACCTGGGAAGGCAGACAATGGACCTTCCAGGTGTTGCCATAGGCTACCTGCAAAGCCCAACCCTATACCATGGTCTGATAGCACAGGATTTAGCTAAACGGATCAAGCCCCTGACTGCACTTGTTTCACTATATGGATTACATAATGTTAACCTTTGATTACTCTTACAGATCTAGAGGATACAGCCAAGGCCCTTAGTGTGGCACTTAGCAACCAGTGATGGGCTGTTAATGAGGCCAAGGGCCTGGATTGTCTGTCAAATTATTGGGAGTTATCTGGTTGGGTAACACCAAAGTTATGCTGGAAGGCAGACAGGTCATTGGGCCCACTCTTCCATATCTGCTAACAGTTCAGGTACAAGAAAAAGGCTTTGATTGGGGTTTATGGTGGGCCGATGGGACCCAGAAGGTACCCTTGAGTTTCTGGTCTCAGCCCTGGAAAACAGCTGAGCAGCGATGCTCATTAATTGGGAACAATTAGTGGCCATTTATGCCGCCCTAATGGCCTGTGAGGATATCACAGGTCCTGCACCTGTAACAGTGCAGTCCACATACCTGGTCGAGGGTTGGCTGCAGTCATGGCTCAGGGCACTCTGGAAGGGGTGGCTCAAACTCCCACACTGGCCAAATAGGAAACATATGTAGAGCAACAGGCCACATTTAACTTCAGTCAGCTGTCTCAACAGTTCCATGAGCTGTTGGGCCTTGTAGCCTTTCGGGCAGACAAGAAAAAAGCATTCCCTGAGTACCCTGTAGAGGCAANACTGTCTGCTGACTTCTCAAAAGAAATTTTGTAGGCCAGAAGGATTTTCACAAAATATTTAAAGTGATGTAAAGCAAGGATCTACAACCAAGCCTACTCTACCCAGGAAAGCTATAATTTAGAATCATAGCACAGATGAAGAGCTTCCCTGACTAAGAAAAATCTAAAGGAGTTCATCACCACCAGACCAGTATTACAAGAAATGTTAGAGGGACTTCTTTCAGAGGAAGGGGTGAAAAGATGAAAAGTATAAATAATAAAATGGCAATAACTACATATCTATCAACAATTACTTTCAATGAAATGGATTAAATGCTCCATAAAATACATAAGGTTGCCGAATGGATAATAAAAGATCCAGGCAGATGCTGTCTACAACTGACTCACTTGAGATTGAAAGGTACACACAGACTGAAAGTAAAGGAATGGAAAAAGATACTTCATGAAAATAGAAACAAACAAAACCCTGGTGCAACAATGTTCATACCAGACATATAGGATTTAAAACATAAGCTATAACAACAGCCAAAGAAGAATCCAGTAATCCCACATCTGGGTATTTATCCAGAGAAACCCATGACACTATTTTGAGGGGATGTGCACATCCATATATTCATTGCATCATTATTTGCAATAGCAGATATGAAAGCAACCTGGTAGTCTCTGAGTGGATGAATGGATAAAGAACAGGTGGTACATACACAATGGTATAATACTAAGCCAAAAAGCAATAATGAAATATTGCTATCTGCAACAACATGAATGAATCTAGAGGGTATTGTGCTGAGTGTGATTTCACTTATAAGTGAAACCTAAAAAAGAAAATAAACAAACGAAACAAAAACAAACTCATAGATACAGAGAACATTGTGATGGTTGAGAGATGGGCGGGGTATTGGAGGTGGTTGCAAAAGGGAAAGGGATTAATAAGTAAAAATTGGTTGTTACAAAGTAGTCATTGGGGTGTAAGATAAAGCATAAAGAATATAGTCAATGATATATTGTAATTATGTATGGTGTCAGGTGGATACTAGAATTACCAGAGTGATAGATGGGAAGGGTTTGGGGAAAGGGTGAAAAAGGTGAATGGATTAAGAAGTACAAATTGATAGCAACAAAATAGTTATGGGGATATAAAATAATGCATAGAGAATACAGTCAATAATATGGTAATAACAATGTATAGTGCTAGTTGGGTACTAGACTAGTCGGATTTACTTCTTAAATTATATTAATGTCTAACCAATATGCTGTACATCTGAATTAATATAAAATATTGAATGTCAACTGTAATTGAAAAATTAAATAAGGGGGTCTGTGAAAGGGAATAAGTGGTTAAAATTTCTAGATGTAAACAACTAAGTCTTGGGTATATAATATACAGCACAGGAAATACCGTCAATAATATTTTTTAAATTAAAGTTTATTGGGATGACAATTGTTAGCAAAGTTACATAGATTTCAGGTGTACAATTCTGTAATACATCATCTATATGTGACATTGTGTGTTCATCACCCAGAGTCACTTCACTTTTCATAATCATATATTTGATCCCTTTTACCTCATGTAACACTCCTCTCCTCCCCCACCATCTGATAACCACTAAACTATTGTCTGTGTCTATGAGTTTTTTATTCTTCATTTGTTTATTTTCTTCCCTTGTTTTAAGTTTTATATAACACATATTAGTGAAATCATATGGTTCTCGACTTTATCTCTGACTTATTTCACTTAGCATTATAATCTCAAGATTCATCCATTTTGTCACAAATGGCACTATTTTATATTTTCTTACTGCAGAGTAGTATTCCATTGTGTATATATACCACATCTTATTTATTCAATCATTTATCTAAGGATACTTGGGTTGTTTCCATGCCTCAAACACCATAAATACAGCTGGAATAAACATTGGAGCACATATAACTTTACGGATAAATGTTTTCAGATTTTTTGGGTAGATACCCAAGGGAGGGATTGCTCGATCAAATTGTAACTCTATTTTTAATTTTTAGAGGAATCTCCACACTGCTGTACAAAGCACCTGCACCAATCTGAATTGCCACCAACAATGTATGATAGTTCCTTTTTCTCCACAGCCTCTCCAACACTTGTTATTGTTTGTCTTGTTGATGATGGCCATACTAACTGGTGTTAGGTGATATCTCATTGTGGTTTTTATTTGCATTTATCTGATGATTAGTTATGTTGAGTATTTTTTCATATCTCTATTGTACATTTGCATCTACTTTTTTTTTTTTTTTTTTTT
>NW_017731503.1:1384898-1397650 GCF_001890085.2 Hipposideros armiger
TGCAGTCATGGCTCAGGGCACTCTGGAAGGGGTGGCTCAAACTCCCACACTGGCCAAATAGGAAACATATGTAGAGCAACAGGCCACATTTAACTCCAGTCAGCTGTCTCAACAGTTCCATGAGCTGTTGGGCCTTGTAGCCTTTCGGGCAGACAAGAAAAAAGCATTCCCTGAGTACCCTGTAGAGGCAACCAGCCCATACAGGGAAGGAAAGCCACCTGTCCCTGGCGGGGCATAGTACATGGATAGCTCCTGTTGGGGCCAGCCACCTGCATGGACTGCAGTGGGGTTAGAGTGAGAGTTGTAAGAGTTCTGGTATAAAACTGGCCCAGGCCAGAGTAGCCAATAGGCTGAGCTTAGGTCTGTTAGGTTAGTGCTCATGCACAAAGCAGGTAATGTACATGTCTGTACTGAAAGGTAGTTTTGCAGTACAGAATGGCTCTAGACCTGTTAACTGCTGTGCAAGGGTGGACATATGCCCTCTTGCACGCTGACTACTGTGTTTACATTCCGCACCACCAACCAAAGGTACAGGAGACTTTGCAGGAGATAGACACCGAGGTTTTGATGATCTAGGCCCTGCATAATGACCCACTTTTGTATTGGTGAAACTCCCTTGGCTCTTCATGATGATGGGCAGGCCTTATCTTGGCAGGTATTGCCATCAGCCTCGTGGTCCTCTGTTGCTCTATGTATCGCTGTTGTGGCCTTTGAGCACAGGGACATGCTCTTTGGGTCAAGTCCCAAACCACCATTCTGCAGGGGGTGGACTGACAGGGCCTGGGCTGTGTCAGTTGTGTGCAGGGTGGCATACTGGCCCTGACCCTGGACGAGGTTTGGACCCACACTATTGGCAGCCGCTGACACATGAGCCCTGGCCCCAGACATAACAAACCTTGACTCTGGAGCCTGCTGTGTAGGCACTGGGCTCCAGTGACATAAGCTCTTTACATAAGCATGATTCACAGCCGTGGGAGAAAGCATGCACACTTCTGTGCGCTCTCCTCCCCCAACCTCTATATAATGGTTGCCATTGTTGATTAAAGACACTGATTCCTCCTCATGTCGGCTCCATGTGCTTTCTTTTCTCTGGGCATCTCACTGCCGAAAGCTCCCCCCACCCCAGCCCTCTGGTGACAACAGGGAGTATTGTCTCCTCTTCTATTTTTTGAAAGAGTTTGAACAGAACAGGCTTTAGAGCCTCTTTGAATATTTGGTAGAGTTTACTAGTGAAGCCATCTGATAACTGACTTTTGCTTTTGGGAAGGTTTGAATGACTGATTCAATTTCCTTACTGTATTTCAGTCTATTTTGATTTTCTAATTCTTCATGATTCAGCATAGAAACCTATATGTTTTTAAGAACATGTCCATTTCTTCTAGGTTATTGAATTTCGTGGCACATAATCCTTCATAGTATTCTGAAGTAATCCTTTTTATTTCTGTGGCATCTGTGATATCTCTTCTTTCATTTCTGATTTTGTTTATTTGTGTCTTTTCCCATTTATCTTAGTGAGTCTAGCCAAGGGTTTGTCAATTTTATTAATCTTTTCAAAAAACCAGCTCTTTGTTGCATTAATTTTTTCTATTGTCTTTTTGTTCTTTATTTCATTTATTTCTGCTCTGATTTTTATTATTTACTTCCTTCTTCTGACTTGGGTTTCCTTTGTTCTCCTTTTTCTAGTCCTTTAAGTGTAATGTGAGGTTATTTATCTGGAATTTTTCTTGTTTCTTGAGATAGGCCTGTAACGATATAAATTTCCCTCTTAAAACTGCTTTCGCCACATCCAAAAATTTTTGGTAAAATTTTTTTTCATTCTTATTTGTTTCTATGAATAATTTATCTCTCCTCTTATTTCTTCTTTGACCCAGTCAATCTTTAAAAGTATATTGTTTAATCTCCACATATTTGTGTTTTTTCTTGTTTTCTTCTTGCATTTGGTATCCAACTTCAAAGTTTTGTGATCAGAGAATATGCTTGGTATGATTTCAATCTTCTTAAATTTGCTCAGGCTATTTTTATTTCCCATTGTATGGTCTACGCTTGAGAATGTTCCATATACACTAGAAAAGAATGTATAATCTGATGTCTAGGATGAAGTGCTCTATAAAAGTAAATTATGTCTATTTCATCTAATGTGCCATTTAGAGTTGATATGTCTTTATTGTGTGTTTGGATGATCTTTCCATAGCTGCCAATGATGTATTTAGGTTCCCTATTTTAATTGTATTTTGGTGAATTTCTCCCTTTAGTTCTGTTAGTAATTGTTTTGTATATTTCGGAGCTCACTGATTGAGGGCATAATTATTGATGACTATTGTGTCTTTTTTATGTATAATCTCCTTTATCATGATGATGTGTCCATCTTTGTCTGTCATTACATTTTTCATCCTGAAGTCTGTTTCATCTGAAATCAGTATGGTGACACCTGCTTTTCTCTGAATACCATTTTCTTGGAATTTCAATTTCAACCCTTTCACTTTGAGTCTATATTTGTCCTTAAAACTGAGATGTGTCTCTTGGAAGCAGCATATGGCTGGGTTTGTTGGGGTTTTTTTTTTGAAGATTTTATTGGGGAATTGGAGGAGAGGAACAGCATTGGAAAATCGGGGAAGGGGAACAGACAAGTTAGTTGCTGTCCTTTTTGTTCTTCAGTCTAGTTGTGAATGACATCATTTCACTGGCCCATGTTGGTATTATCATTGCACTCTTTCTGGGTGAGGCTCACCGGCCATTGGATGGCCACTTATGGTGGCCAACAGCAGCTCATGAAAGCGCATGCCAGCTGCCGGACAGCCCCACTGCAGCCTATGCTGTCGCTGGCGACTCATGGCAGCCCAGCTCCAGGTTGAGCTGTTGTTCACCATCTTAGCTATAGAGGGTGCAGTGTCAATGGCCTGCATGTGGGATCTGAACTGGGGCCCTGCTACTCAGAGCTGACATCCTAAGGCAACTCTTAACCAATGTGCCACTCGGCTGTACCTGCGTTTAGTTTTTTGATCCAATATGCTACTCTGTGCTTTTTAATGGGTGAGTTCAGTCTATTTACATTTAGGCTGACTTGACATATGAGGATTTTCTATAATTCAATCTTTGGTTTTCTGTTAAGACTGTGTCTCCATTGTTTCTTTGTTTTTTTGTTGCTGTTTATTATTTCAGTGTGGTGGTATTCTATGATTTTTCCTTAGTTTCTTATTTTTTTAAGTTATGTATTTCAGTTCGGGATTTTTTTCTGTGTGTGTAGTTAGCATTAAGTTTATGTAAAAGAAAGTTTTGTATTTATAGTGTACCATTTTCTTCAGCATTCTTACTTTCTCCATTCCCTTGTGTCAGTTCAGACCCTTAATCTCTCTCCTTTTATTTTTTTGTTGTCACATATTATCCATATTTATGCTGTGAGTTGATTTCTGTGCTGCAGTAGCAAGTTGTCTTATTTCTATTTTTTTCTTTTAAGACTTTTGTTTCTGTTCATTACCCTGTATGTTATTTGTTTTTTGTTTTTTTTTAAACCCATGGCAACCCACTGCCACAGGGGCTGCAGCCTACGCCTTCGCCAGCGACTCACGGCAGCCCAGCTCCAGGGTGAGCTGTTGTTCAGCATCTTAGCTGTGGAGGGCAGTGTCACTGGCCCTCATATGTGGGATCCGAACCAGGGCCCTCTGGCGTCCCATGCCAGTTCTTAACCATCGCGCCACTCGGCCGGCCCTGTATGTTATGTTCAAGTGTATAATGTCTTATTTGGTGTAAGGGTTTCCATTTCCTGCTTCTGTTTGTCTGTTCATGACACTACTCATGGTTTTGTATTGTTTTCCTATTTCGTTTCAAGTCGAATAGCCTTTTTCAGTGTTTCTTGTAGTGCAGGTTGTGTGTAAGAAATACCTCTCTGCTTCTGTATGTCTGGAAATACCTTTATTCCTCTTTCATATCTAAAGGATATCTTTGCTGGATATATATAGGCTTTTAATTTCTCTCTTTCAATAGTTTGAATGTTTGATTCCACTCCCTTCTGGCTTATAGAGTTTCTGTGGAAAAATCTCATGATAATCTAATGGGCTTTTCTTTGTAGGTTACTGTCTTCTTTTCCCTGGCTGCCTTGAGAATTCTTTCTTTGTTGTTATTTTTTGCTTCAGTACAATGTATCTTGGAGAAGGCCTGTTGGGATTGAGGTAGTTAGGTGTTCTATTTGCTTGTTGGATTTGAGTATCCAGTTTTTTTCACAAGTTTGGGAAGTTCTCATTGGCTATTTGTTTGAATATACTCTCTGTTCCCTTCTCCCTTTCTTGTCCTTCTGGTATGCCCATTATTCTGATATTGCTCTTTCTGATAGAGTCAGATAGTTCTTGTAAAGCTCTTTTATTTTTTCACTCTAAAATCCCTCTCTTCTTCCATCTGTGCCATTTCCAGATTCCTATCTTTGATGTCACTAATTATTTCCTCCATCTGCTATATTACCTAAGCTTGGTATTTCATTCTTCATTTCTTTTATTGAGTTCTTAATCTCCACTCTTTGATTCTTTTTTAAAATTTAAATATTTTTGGTAAAATGTTCATTTTTTTCTTTGATTGTGTTTCTGAGTTCATTAAACTGCCTGTCTGTTTTCTTACATCTCATTGAGTTTCTCCAGAACTGCAATCTTGAATTCACTGTCATTTAAGTCACATATTTCCATGCCTTTAAGTTTATTTCCTACAGACTTTTAATTTTCTTTCTGAGCTGCCTTGTTACCTTGGTTATTCATGGCTTTTAATGAATTATTATTTCAGTTCCTAGGCATCTACAGGGGTGGGTTCTGCAAAAGGTTGATTGGAAAAGGTCTTTCTTTTGCTTTCCATTAGGTGTTGGTGTAATGTTTTATTTTCTTTCCTGCTGCAGCCTTTTGTTCTTTCTCACACTGTAATGTTATATTTTTTCTGCACTGTTTTGGCTACTCACTCAATGGGGGCAGGGCGGTTCCCTGGAAGGCGGACTTCTCTTCTGTTAGCAGGTCATCTGTGTCTCAGGGTAGCCTCTCTGTTGGAGGATGTGGGGATCTTCTGAAGTTCCAAAGCTCTTCCTGCACCAGATTCAGGTCCTATGTTTTTCAGGGGCTCCGTTTACCTCTGAGGGATCCACCCAGGTAGGTGCGGTCAGGGGTAGGATGAGTGTGAGAGGTGGCTTTGAGCAATGGCAGGGATCACCAGCACAGCCAGCCCTGTGCCCAAGGCTCCCTCCGTTTCACCAGAACTATTTGGGCTGTGAATCAGTGGCTGTGGGCTGCAGTTCTCAAAACTGCAAATATTTTTTTTTTTATCTGACACTGCTACTCTTCTGCCTCTAGCACTGGGAAGATGGGGGTGGGGCGAGCTTTGGAAAGGTAGGGAGGGATCAGCTAGTCTCCGTGCCTATGCCTTCTCTCCTTTGCTTGGCAGTGAGGGCTTAAACTATCATTTTCACCCTTCTTGCCTCAGACTTTGCTCTGAGGTATCTGCCATGAGAGTTGATATCAGCCATGTTATATGGCGATCCTTCAGACGAGATTGTGGGCCATAAGCAGAGCGCTAGCCATCAGAGTTCTTCCTTCTCCCATGGCTGCTGTAGCTTCGGAATGCAGGGAGCTCTGAGCTCCAGTCAGCGTCCTTCAGTCCACGCAGCCCACGTGTGTACACTTCCTTTTTTCCCTCCTCCCCCACTCACTCAATTTGCCCACCTTTACATTTTTAATTACGCATCTCTTAGTCTTGCCTGTCTGCTGTTCAGGGAGTCCCTGTGGAATTATATCTGTTCAATTTGTTCTAAATTTCAAGGGAGATTTCAAGAGGCTCACCTCACACCACCATTTCTATAATGTTGATATACTATCAATAATAATTTGATAGCATGGTACAGTGACAGATGGTTGCTGGACTTATCTTGGTGTCCACTTCTTTAAGTATATAAATGATGAATAACTCTGGTGTACATACACCTGAAACTATTATATTATTATATGTTAGCTATATTTTAATAAAAATCTTAAAATAATAGCAAACCAAATTTCAGTAAAATCATCATCATACTTGGAATAAAAAATGTTCCTTGATTTCTGGTATATTTGTATTTTGTTTACATTGAAATTAAGAATTTGTGGGTTTTTTTGAAAACCAATATTTATTTATTATAAGTGGCAAACTACAGCAACCATACACTTCTTCTTAAGTACTTATTGAATCACTGTTTTATACAGACACATTATACCAGCAGTTCCATTCTCTCAGGGCTCTTATAATCTATCTGTGGAAAATGCACATGAAATTAAAAGGATCTCTATAATATGAAGAAATAGTACAAACTATGCATAAGTGTCAAGAAATACAAAACAAAGTAAATCTATGTGCACTGACTTTTTCAAAGAAAGTTTTCTGGAAGAAAAATTTGAGGAAATAATTGGTATGGATTGTCAAAATGAAGGATGGTACAATTTGGGCCTGGAGCTATGTAAAGTCAAGTCAAAATTATATGCACTATGTCTTTGCTCATCATATGAATGAATTCATATTTTTGGAATTTTCTTTTTTTCTGCATGTATAGGCACTTGCTAGACTAAATATACATGTTAAAAAGTCCTTTGGTTAAGAAAGTAATAGGTGAGATTATTTAATTTGTCCACCTAACTATCCATTTCTATGATTATATATATATATATATATATTTTCAATCTAAAGCTAAGAATATAGTACTCTTTCTGAAAATTATTTTTATTGCTTTTAAGTGTTATATTTCTGCAAAATATTGATGATGGTTGCATTAGTTTTATTCAATTTTGAGAAGAAAATGAGTAGCTTGTCCAGCTTATATTGTAACAATTTGAATGTGAAATATATTTCCATAGTTTTAAATAATGGTTCTGTTTACACTGTGAATTTTGGTTTTCAATCAAAACTATGTATTTGCTTAGGGTATTGAGTGTCTTCTGTATTGTGCATTGACTCCTAAGAAATGTTTGAAATTGTACAAGGGCTTCATTGAAAGTAATATAATAATTAGAAATAGGTTTAAAATATTACTTTTTATATGCAGTGTTTGTTAATATAATTTATATCGGAGCACTGTCACAATGTTCTCCTCCATTTTTGGTAGAGTTATGTCAAAGGCCTTCTCTAAAGTGGTTATAATTTATCTTTATTGATTCTTCTTGTAAACAGTTTTATTATTAGTGACTACAAATATAATTATTCATACTTGGAAAAATAGTAGTTTCCTTATCAAACTAACTGAAGCCCTGAATCTCTATACTGTGATGTGAAAAAAATACAAATGTTTATTTGAATAAAAAAATTTGGAAAGAAATAAAAATATTAGGATGGTATTATTTGGATTTTAGGTCTAAAAATTAAATTTCATATTTAAGTGGTAGAATATCAGTTTGATTTACTAACAAGTATGCACCCTGGAACATGATTTTTAAAAATTATGTGTGATGTTTTACATGTAATTTTGCAGGTCTAATTTTTTATCAAAAGTGAAACATCAGTAAAGTTGATTAGTAAAGTTGATAGGCACTGTACTTAGGTATGTTTTCCAATTACAAGGGAAGCATGAGTTATATATAAAATGTTATTTAAATGATCTAGAAAAAATGTATGAATCTATTTTAATGAAATTCTGACAGAGTTAAAGGCCCTCTAAATAGTGAAATCATATTATTAGACATGTGCAAGCTTGAAACTAATTATATGTATTTTAATCATGGAGATAAAAGTATTATTATGCTGTTGCTTGGTGTGTAGGTAATCAGATTTTTAATGGATGGCTGCTCTGCTTTCATCTTTTATGATTGCAGAAACATGTATGATTATAGGAACTTCAATCCTCACCCTCATAAAAATAGAAAATAAATGACTATCATTACCAACCATTTATTCAACACATATTTACTGAGTACCTGCTCTTCATGAGAAAATTTGTTTGTGACACAGTGATGATGAAAACAAGACCTTACACACAAGAAGGTCATGGTCTGATAGGGTAGAAAAATGTATACACTAATATTTGCACTGCAATACTATGTGTATAATAATTGAGTATGTATAAAGACCTGGCAATATAGTTTATATTGTTATATTGCTAGTGTTGCTTTGATTTAAATGCCTGAATGACATAACTAACTTTCAAAGTATCAGACTGTCAAATAGAATGAGATTATTTTATTCACATTGCACCATTTTCTGGGAATGTTTTAAATGAATTGAGTTCCTACTAAGTGCAAAGAAATTGGACAATTAATTTAGTTGTATCTAAAATTGTGACCTTGCTTGAGGAAGAAAAAAGGCAAATAATCTTATGATTTTCCTGTATTTTCTTTATAATTCTATAGTAATCAATCTCTGTTTCCCTTTCATGCTCCATATTCTCTGTCTTGTGTACTTTTCTTCCTAATGTTGAGAAAGTTTTTTAAACCCTATTGAATTAAGCATTTTATTAATTGCAAATTGAGTAAAAATCAAATTGTATATAACCTTGGTTAGGTCTTATTTATAAATAATAATCACAGGAATAATAGCACTATTATAATAAGATCTCTAAGTGATTTCTGAACAAAACACCCTGTGGCAACTGATTATGATATTGAAATATAAATATGAAACTATTTCCTAAGAATCATTCAAGAAATCAGCAAGGCAGGCACACTGCTTGACAAATATATTGAGTATGACTGCTTTGCCATAAATATATATTTTCTTGGCAAGCCAAGTGGCTCAGTTGGTTAAGAGAGCAAACTCGGAGCAACAGGGTCGCCGATTCAATTCCCACATGGGCCAGTGAGACACACCCGAGCTGAGTTGCCGCTGAGCTGCCAACAGGAGGCAGGATGGCTCAGCTGGTGAGAGCACGTGCTCCTAACAACAAGGTTGCTGGTTTGCCTCCCACATGGGATTGTGGCATATGCCCACCCGCAACTGAGATTGAACATGGCACCTTGAGCTGAGGAGTTGCGAGATACTGACAGACTGTCGGATGGTGACTGGACTTGGAACTGAACTAGCTGTGCCCTCTACAACTAAGGTTGAAGGACAACAACTTAGCTGTTCCCCTTCCCCAATTCCCCAATAAAAATCTTTAAATTATATATATATATATATATATATATATATATAGTTGTTTAGTTGTTTTCTTAGCCACTGTCCTCTACTGAGTTAAATTCCCAACAAGAGCCATTAGTTGATTAGGCAATTTAAGAAAATTTCAGCTAAAGAACTGCTATTTGTGAGGAAGATTTAGAGCTCTTGGGGTAGATTTTTTTATCAGATATCTAGAAAGTGTAAGTTTTGAGGGAGGAAGCAAAATTCAGCTGTAAAAAAGATGGAAAAGAAGCTGTTTGTGGTACCTATGATGGAGAATCTATTTTTTTTACAAAACCCCTTTATTTACTAATTTGAGCACTATTGTGAGGGAATAATGTCCTTCAATAATTCAGCATGACCAAAAAGCCCCATCAAGGCATTTTCTTAATAAAGGAAAACATCATTTAAAATAAAACATTGCATTCTCCCAGAAGACAGAAGTGGATACGGTGTTTCCTTCATATCAGGAAACCTAACCAGCAACTTAAACTAATATTACATATCAACCTGAGGAGTCTTTTCTATGTGGAGAACTTTGGCTTCACATTAATATAAGCCAGGGTCAATAAATGGTTAACAAGTGTGCTACTATTACTCCATCTCATTTCTAACACCTATCATTAATCATGGCAATTATTTCCTCAGAGTCAAGATAAAGCCTTAGAATACTTTTCAGCCCAATATTTCCAGCAGCAACTACCAAATGCTGACAGGTGTTTCTTGATAGAAAACTTATTTTCACCCCAGGAGCAAGATAACCTCAAGAGAAAATAAGTACATTGGGAATGTAAAATTTATTTACAGAATGTAAAGATATGCAAAACCAATACACTTCTCTATTTCTCCAGAAATTAGATATCTGATGTTTCTGAAGGGTCAGAGATGGATGTAGAGATAAGTACTAAATCATTTTCCAGCCTGGTAAACTGAGATTGATTCAATAATCCCAGTATTTCCTTTGTAGGACTCATGTGTGCTTGATTAACTCAGAAAAGTCCTTAGTCTTTTTAGAGCTCTTCCACCCTTACCCTACAAGATGGAATCTGGATATTTTAAAAAGGGGTACGCTCATGCAATTTTATTGTGGTGAAGATTAATGTCTGGATTCTTCCCAGTCATTGCTGAAAAGTGACTGAGCTGATCTGTTCTTTGGACTGGTAACTTCTAGGATAAGATAAATATCATTTGGTCTTTTGGGTTGATGTACTGAAATTTACTTCTAGAGCTCATGGTTCAGTCATTTATTCAAAGGCTCAATGTTTTCACCAAAGACATTGACTGTAGGCTTTGGGTTCCCCACCTGCACCCTCAGCATTTCCAAGGCAACTTACTGGGATATAGTGAAACTTCTGAGTCCTTTGTTCTTGTGTAACTATGGAAATCAGAAAAACTGCATCAGGCTCACCTACATATGTTGACACCTATCAGTGATGCTGTGCAATTTGTCTCTTACCATATTGTAAATGGCTGTGTGTTGCTTTTAGAGACTTGTAGCCCTTCCCTTGTCTTAGCTTGGGTTGCCATAACCAAATACCACAAACTAGGTAACTTAAATGATATAAATTTATTTTCTCATAGTTTTGGAGACTGGGAAGTCTAAGATCAAGGTTCTAGCAGATTTTGTTTCTGGTGAGACCTCTCTTCCTTGTTTCTACATGAAAAATATCTTGCTTTGCCCTCAAATGGTCTTTCTTCATTGTGCACATGCAGAGAAAGAGAGAGAGAGAGAGAGAGAGAGAGAGAGAGAGAGAGAGAGAGAGAGAGAGAGAGAGAGANAGAGAGAGAGAAGAGAGAGAGGGAGGGAACTTCCTCTGCTTATAAGGCCACAAGACTGATTCAGGCCCTGACTTATGACAAAATATAACCTTAATAACCTGCTAAAGACTAACTCTAAATATAGTCACTTTGAGGATTAAAGCATTAACATATGAGTTTTGGGGACAGAGACACAACTTAGTCCATAGCATCCACTAAGTTTGAGAAAATGGAACACTAGGCCTGATAATTTCTGTCTTTTGCATACATACTTAGGTATTTCCAAAGACATCGCCCCCACACACAAATACTCAACTTGAAGTTCAGAAAATAGAAAAGGGAGTTGGGAATATGGACAAGTAACCTGACACCTGACTTTATGCAAATGATTCTATCTTGTTCTCTCCAGAATCCCCTAGGATGTGAGAACAGGAATTCCACTTTCTGTTCATCAGGTACTTCTCTTTAGTATTTGGGTCAAAGGAAATAAGCTTCAAGTTGTCTACATATTCAATATCATAAATTTCTTCCTCTTAACCCAATCTCATGACAACAACTTGATGGTGGGATGTGAAAGAGAGAGTGGCCTACTGATAAATAAACCTATGATAGGAACTATTTCAAAATCATTTTACCTACTAACAGAAGTATATCATTCTTCCTTAATTATACTTCTACATGGAGAAAACATAATTAATTATTATTACTATTTTTGTTGTTTTCTGATACAAAAACTTAACACAATGAAAAGTATTATGATTGCCTCTTAGATAACCTAGAAGATTGGAACAAAATAAAATGTATGTAGAGGCGTGAGCTACTATGACAAATTGTTTTATGTTATGTCAATATTTCACAAGAAGCATTATTTACTATAAAACAAAAATAAAAATAAACATTAGGTCCCAGATAGAAAGTATGAATTATTATTTCCCACATATTGTTTTTAGAAAATAAATCTATGAACTATATAATATATTAAATGTTGTGCCTAAAATGTACTTCCATCTTGTACATGAAACTTAATTATTATAGATGACATTTTTTGGGTATTTACTGTGTGGGCCAGACACAAAGCTAAGGGAGTCCTATGCACTATGTTTTATTCAAAATAAAGACATGAAAAAGGAAGTATTATTCTTCTCATTTAATAGGTAGGGAAAGAGGTCTACAAAGTTTTTATGTCACACAATTATTCCATGGAAGATCCAACATTTAACTCATATTTATCACACTCTGAGTTTGTCTTTTTTCTTTCCAGTTTTATTGAGATGTAGATGACATGGAACATTGTACTAGTTTAAGCTGTGAAACATAATTATTTGATATATGTCTATATTGCAAAACAATTACCACAATAAATTGAGTTAACATCCATTACTTCAAATGTTACAAATGTTTTTTTTTCTTTTGGTGATAAATTTTAAGATCTACTCCCATTCAACTTTCAAATACATAATACAGTATGGTTAACTATAATCACCATACAGTACATTGTATCCACAGTACATGTTTATCCTATAACTGGAATTTTGCACATTTTGACCACCTTCATCTATTTCGTCCACTCCCCACACTTTGCCTCTGCCAACCACCAATCTGATCCCTGTTTCTATATTATTTTTTTAGAGTCCACATATATATGAGACAATATGATATTTATCTTTCTTTGTCTGACTTATTTCACTTGGCATAATGCCCTCAAGGTCCTCCCATGTTATCAAAAATGACAGGATTTTCATCCTTTCTATGGAAGAAAAATATTCCATTTTTAAACATATACAACATTTTCTTTATTCATTCATCCCTCATGGAACTTTATGTTGTTTCACTATCTTGGCTATTATAGAAAATGCTGTAATGAATATGGGAGGCTGCAATATATATATATATATATATATATTTTCAATCTAAAG
>NW_017731503.1:1398216-1416139 GCF_001890085.2 Hipposideros armiger
CCCCCCCCATCTATTGCCCTCCCACCCCCGATATCATGCTTATATATTTTTGAGTAAGTGTTTTCATTTCCTTTGGGTAAATACTCAGAAGTGGAATTGCTGTATCATATGGTCATATGGTAGTTCTATTTTTAATTTATTGAGGAACCGCCATACTGCACCACTTTACGTTTCCACCAAGAAAGCACAAGGGTTACTATTTTACTACATCCTTGCTAACATTTGTTATTTCTTGTCTTTTTGATAGTAGCTATTCTAACAGGTGTGAGGTGATATTTCATTATGGTTTTGATTTGCACTTACCTGGTGGTTAGTGATATTGAGCACTTTTTCATGTACCTGTTGGTTATTTGTATGTCTTTGGAAAAAATATATTCAATTCCAATGCCCACTTTTTAAAATTAGTTTCAGGTATACAAAACAATGTAATAGTTAGATATTTACACCACTCACAAAGTGATAGCCCCCTCCCCCAATCTAGTACCCCTCTGACATCATATATAGCTGTTACAATTTCAGGGACTCTATGCCTTATGCTGTATTCTACATCCTGAGACTATATATATAATTTTAGTTGGCATTCAGTACATTCAGCTACAGCTTCAGGTGTACAGGGGATATAAAAGACAGTTTGGAGAATATAATCAATAATGTTTTAAATATTTTGTATGGTGTCAGATGGGCACTTGTCTTATTAGGGAGACCACTTCATGGATAGTTTAGATGACTGACCACTCCTCTGCCCACTTTTTAATTGGATTGTTTGGTTTATTGCTATTGAGTTGTATGAGTTCTTTATACATTTTGGATATTAACCCTTTATCAGATAAATGGCTTGAAGATATTTTCTCCTATTCTGTAGTTTGCCTTTTTATTTTGTTGATGGTTACTTTTGCTGTGCAGGAGATTTTTAGCAAAAGTTTTGATCTATAATCAAAATTAGACAGTCCAGAAGGAAACATTGATCCAGCAAAGTGTATCAAACTTGAAAATTTATATTTACAGCCTAGTATTTGGGCTTATACTGAGCAGGGTTTATTCATCCTGTCAAATATTAATATGCATGAAAAAATAATAAGTTAAACCTTATCATTCATTTATATGTTAGTATAAGTGGGTTAATTAGTTTCTTTAGGATAGTGTTCCTGAATCAAATGAAGGATAAAAAGAACATGAGGTCACTGAATTAGAGGACTAATTTTATCATTAGCTGATATCAACAAATGGTGAGACCACAGATAATTTTTGTATTTTAAATCTGTATGAGGCTGGTAAGACAAGAGCCAGCGTTAACCTCAAAAAGTAAAAACCTAGAAGATTGACTGAATGTTTAACTGTTATTCCAGCTTCTTAGCACAATAAAATACAGCTGTGGTTTCCATTATATTTTAGTGGTTTAATTTTATATGGTAGGGGAGCCATACAATAGCACTATGAAATTATATCACTTTTTCTCTTTGTCCCAATATTTTACTTTCTTTCCTAATTCTCCTACCTCCCTACTTGTCATCCATCATATTAGCATGTCTAGTGGGTGTAATAAATTACCTCCCTGTGAATCATCATGTTTACTGCTTAGGTCCTGATCTCTGTCATGCTTCCACTAATCATGGCATTGCCTCCTATGTCCCAGCAAGCCTGTAAAGCTGGTCTGACAAGTGTCTCAGCAAAGGTTAAGTTAGAACACATTTAATTAAGACTCTCCATAGAGGAACCCCACAGGCCTGTCTAAATACTTACTAATGTGAAATGCAATTATTAGGATATTATGGAAATCAGAAGCAAGCAAATGGACAAATTTGTATGTCAGGAATTTTAGCATACCATATAACTAGTGATGACCTGATAAGATTGAGTTAGAATATTAGTAAGGACAAGTTACTACTTAACCTAAAGAATCTTGAAAAATAGAGAAAGTGGGCAATGATTTATAAAAGGGAATTTTTTTGGAAAACGTAGCAAAATTATATGAAATAGCTGTTCAATATGTTCATCCCAGACCTTGATACTACATGAAATATATTTAGGTGGGGAGAAATAAGCCCATAACAGAGTGTATTGCTTTGATTCTCATAAGGTAGAAATATATACTCTACCAAAGCCATGCATGGGAGCGAACTCTACTCTGATCATTAACATATGTGGTGGAAGGAGGAAGAACCTTCTCTCCAATCCTCACATGAAGGACTTCCTTATACAAATTTGATAACTTAGTATCAGGTCTAGAAAATGACGAACAGACTAACAAGAATTGAAGAATATTAAGTTGTTTCCTTCCCACTTGACTAGTATAACTTTAGGTGTTTTCTTCCTAATGTCTAGTAGTATATTTCTTCACCTGCCAAAATGAAACATATAAAACAATGCATTCATTCTCTAAGCAAAATACTAAAAGCCATTAACTATATTATCTAAATCAATTTGCATGTATTTATTTTTCAAGCCACTGCCCCTGAATCTTTTTTTCCTTATCTTCCTCCCCCTCTGTCAGCACTCTCCTTCTCAACATACATTCACTTACTTGAGGCAAAGCATTTGTATAAGGTATTTTCAGTATTTCTATAAAACCAGAAGTAGCATTTCTAGTCGACCTTTTGTAGTTGTTTGACCTTGCTGCCTTTCTGAACATAAAAATCTTATTCTCTGTAGAACTGCCGGTAATATGTAAAACTATCAGTCAATTTTACAGATGCTACAAATCTTCAATTCACTTCAAAGTTAATAGTATCATAGTAAATCTCGCATTATGGGTTCTATTTTCAAATATAATAATTGACTTAGAAGCAAGCATTATTTAGGCCCATCTCTTGCAAGCAGTTGAAATAATGGGTGAAAAGAACCCAAAATATTAATCTGAGTCATTAGTCACATCATAAATATTTTCAATCAGTACAGAGCTGAAGTGCATTACGGGAGGCATGGGAATGATAGGGGAAAGATTATTCTTCTTATCAGTGATATTCACCCCATTGTTTAAATCAGAAAACATAATTAAAAATTTAAAAATCTAATCCAAATCTCAGAGTTATATAAAAATATTACTTTTTACTTCTTCAAATCACTTAAGAAAATATTGTGCTTGCTAGTTTATTTTTAAAAGTAAAGGCAATTAGCGTGAGGAATCGCTGGGTCATATGGTAATTCTATTTTTTCATTTTTTGAGGAAGCTCCACACTGCCTTCCATAGTGTCTGCACCAATCTGCATTCCCACCAACAGTGTATGAGGGTTTCTTTTTCTCCACAGCTTTTGCAACTCTTGTTATTATTTGTCTTTTTGATGATAGCTATTCTACCTGGTGTGAGGTGATATCTCACTGTGGTTTTTATTTATATTTCTCTGATTATTAGTGATATTGAACATTTCTTCATATGTCTATTGGCCATTTGTATGCCCTCTTTGGAGAAATATCTGTTAACCAAAAAACCTGAAAACATTTATCTGTAAAGATATATGTATTCTGATGTTAATTTCAGCTTTATTTATGGTAGCCAAGGCATAAAAACAACCAAAGTGTCCTTTGATAAATGATTGGATAAAGAAGATGTGGTAATATAACACAATGGAATACTACTCTGCCATAAAAAGTTGAAATAATGCCATTTGTGACAACATGGATGGATCTTGAGATTATTATGCTAAGTGAAATAAGTCAGACAGAAAAAGTCGAGAACCATATGATTTTACTGATATGTGGTATATAAAACTGAAAACAACAAAGGAACAAGACAGATGAATAAAGAAACAAAACCTCATAGACATAGACAATAATTTAGTGGTTACCAGAGGGAAAAGGGGAAGGGGCATGGTAGATGAGGGTAAAACGGATAAAGTATGTGGTTATGGAAGGAGAAGTAACTCTAGGTAGTGAACACACAATGTGATATATAGGTGATGTATTAAAGAATTGTACATCTGAAACCTATGTAATTTTGCTAACAATTGTCACCCCAATAAACTTTAAAGAAAAAAGAATCTTGGTGATTAAAAAGTTGGGAATCACTATTCTCACAAAACAAGAAGAGGAAGAAGAAGAAGAAGAAGAAGAAGAAGAAGAAGAAGAAGAAGAAGAAGAAGAAGAAGAAGAAGAAGCAGCAGCAGCAATAAGAAGGATCTTAAAAACAAAGCAGGTTCTTCTTCAAAATTTTTGGGATAGAGTTAACATAGGAAAATATTTCTAAATTAAAATGTGTTTTTGTCTGATGAGCTGATGAGTAGACAAAAGAATATCATTGTATTGTCCAGCAGGATTTTCTCCAGGAGCCTAGAAAGAGCACAAAGTGATTTCAAAACAGGAAAGTCTTCTGCTTTGAGAAGAGTGGCTATGTTTCTATTTAGAAAAGCAAGTAGAGGGGGAAAATGACATGGATGGCTGATATTTAACAAAAGAATGCTTGAGTCTCATCCAGAATATGAGTCAATGTTCAAAATCAATTTATTCTTTCTAAAGTTTAACCCCCAAGTGCCGCCACCATCAGGATCTGCTTGAATATTCTGCCTTCAGTGTTTTCATCCATTTTTTTTGAAAAAGGAAAAAAAAATAGTAAGGCATTTTTGTCTGAGTGTTTTTCTTTTCATTCGTCTTAGTAATGTTTCTTCCTTCTGGTTCTTTCTTTAAAATAAATACATAAGTAAAAAAATATTTGCATATAGTAACTTCTCACTCCCTATTGCACACCAAGGCTCCTGTTAATGAAAATTGATTTTTGTGTAGATTACATAGGAGAATCAGGTACATCATGGCATGTAGTACGCTATTTCTGAGTATAGCCTCAGAGAGAAATTTATTTCAGATGTATGCATAGAATTACATGGAAATGCTAATGGTGAACTTGAAATGCTAGCAGGTGAACTTCATTCAAACTGAATGTGATTAACACCTTCCTGCATTTTCACCTGCCCCCCGAAAACACACCTAAATTTAATTGTATTCAGCTGCACAATTTCAAAAAACTCAACTTCAAGAAGCCAAAGATGTGAAAATAATAATAATAATAAATAATGTCTGGCTATTTTGACACCTCTGACATCCTGTTGTTCTCTTTGTTTTTACATAAAAAAGTAGATCATATTTGTAAGTGTTCATTATCCCAATTAGCAGCAGATAATCTTGGTAATGGAGTGTTTCTTGTTTTACACACAATACAAAGATTAAAGCCCAATATTCTAAGGCAAGGTCCAAATGTGGCATCTTGTATTTAAATCTCTTTTCATTGATATTATCCATCAACTAGGGCCAATATATTATATGAGATCCCATGAGATTATTAAGTGCTTATTCCCTATGATGATGAAAAATTTGATGTACTACATATTTTACATTTAGTAAAATATAAAAATATTATAATATATTTTAATGTATTGTAATTATATATTTAATATATTTTAATTAAATATTTACTAGAATATAAACATACTAGAGCAGGGATATGTCTTTCTGTCTTGATAATTCCTACAACCCCAGTGCATACAAGAATATTTGGCACATAGTTGTTGTTAAAAATGAAAATTATTGAATGAATGAAAGTATAAATACACATAAATGCAAATATCTTTGCTTGAAATCAGTACCATTCAAATTATAGGACCTATCTTTTTTCACCCTTTGCAGTCACAGCAGTTGCATATATCAGATATGGAAGTAGAAATGTTCTTCTATCCTGTACTGTTATTTTAGTATCTCTCTACATTTTATTTAGTCTTAACTGTATGCTTTTGTATATTTCATTCCTCACTTAGATTTCCTTCACTTTAATCTCTACCATTCTCTGTGTCTTCTTCCCTTAAAAAATCTGGCCCAATAATCTATCCTCTAATCATCTTTCCTTGCACCTTCCTTGTGCTTCCTTTCAATCTGTATACTCTATACTATACATTTTTTAAAATATTTTTTTATTTTCTGATTACAGTTGGCATGAAATATTATATTTGTTCCGAGTGTACAGAATAGTGACTGGGCATTTATGTAACTTAAGAAGTGATCTTAAGTTATATAAATAACACTGATAAATCTAGTACCCATCTAACACCATACACAGTGATAAAAATATTATTGATTACATTCCCTGTACTGTATTTTACAGCTTTGTGACTCTTTGG
Organism: Hipposideros armiger; assembly: GCF_001890085.2. Classification (NCBI taxonomy): domain Eukaryota; kingdom Metazoa; phylum Chordata; class Mammalia; order Chiroptera; family Hipposideridae; genus Hipposideros; species Hipposideros armiger. Next base: position 1,404,315 of record NW_017731503.1, read on the forward strand.
TAACTACCAATTTGTACTTCTTAATCCCTTTCCCTTTTCCATCCAGCCCTCAAAACTCCTTTTCTGGCAATGATAAAAATTTCCCTGTATCTGAGTTTTTTCTGTTTTGTGTGTTCATTTATTTTGTTCTTTAGATTCCACATATAAAGGGAAATCATATGCTATTTCTCCTTCTATGTCTTACTTATTTCACTTGGTATAATACCCTCTAGGTCCATCCATGTTGTGGCAGATGACACAATTTTATGTTTTATGGTTGCATAATGTTCCATTATAATATATGTACCACCTTTTCTTTATCCATTCATCTATTGATGGACACTTAAGTTGCTTCCATATCTTTGCTATTGTAAATAATTCTGCAATGAACATATGAATGCATATGTATTTTTGGTTTTTTTTTAAAAGATTTTTATTGGGGATTTTGGGGGATGGGAACAGAGCTGGGGAATTGGGGGAAGGGGAACAGACAAGTTGCTGTCGTTTTTTGTTCTTCAGTCTAGTTGTGGAGGAGGTTGCTTCACTGGCCCAAGTTGGCACCATCATTGCGCTCTTCCCGGGTGAGGCACATCAGTCGACAGCTTCTGGACGGCCGCTCACTGTGGCTGCTGGCCGCTCACGCTGGCTGCTGGCCACACACGGCAGCCCATGGCAACCCACTGCCACAGGGGCTGCAGCCTACGCCGCCGCGGGCGACTCACGGCAGCCCAGCTCCAGGTTGAGCTGTTGTTCAGCATCTTAGCTGCAGAGGGCAGTGTCACTGGCCCTCATATGTGGGATCCGAACCGGGGCCCTCTAGCATCCCAAGCGAGTTCTTAACCATCGCGCCACTCGGCCAGCCCTGCATATGTATTTTTGAATTAGTGGTTTGGGTCTCTTTGGATAAATACCCAGAAGTGGGATTACTGGGTCCTTCTTTGGCTCTTGTAGCTTTTCTTTAAAGTCTATCATCTCTGGTATAAGTATTGCTACTCCAGTCTTTTCTGTTTGTTTGTTTCAATTTCCATGAAATATCTTTTTCCATCCCTTTTTCAGTCTGTGTGTGTCTGAAGTGGATCTCTTGTAGGCAGCATATGCAAGGGTCTTATTTTCTCATCCATTCAGCCACCCTGTTTTTTGTAGGACCATTTAATCCATTTATATTGAAAGTAATTATTGATAGATATGTAGGTATTGTCATTTTACTATTCATATATTTGTCTTCTTCTTCCTCTTCCTCTCCCTCCTTCTTTATTCTTCTTCTTTGTCTTCTTCTTCTTCAAGAAGTACCTTTAACATTTCTTACAATATTGGTTTGGTGGTGATGAACTCTTTAGGTTTGTCTTGTCAGGAAGCTCTTTATCTCACCTTGAATTCTAAATGATAATTTTGCTTGATAGAGTAATCTTGGTTGCAGACCCATGCTTTTCATCACTTTCAACATTTCATGAAAATCTTTCTGGCCTACAAAGTTTCAGTTGAGGGATCAGCTAACAGTCTTATGGGAGTTCCCTTGTAGGTAGCTAACTGCTTTTCTCTTGCTGCTTTTAAGATTCTTTCTTTGTCTTTAACCTTTGGAATTTTAATTATGATGTGGCTTGGTGTGGGCCTCTGGGTTCATCTTGTTTGGGACTCTCTGAGCTTCCTGGACTTGTATGTCTATTTCCTTTGCCAGATTAGGAGCATTTTCCATAATTATTTCTTTGAACAGGTTTCCAATTCCTTTATCTCTTTCTTCTTCTTATGTCACCCCGATGATGTGATGTTGATATGCTTGGTGTTGGACCAGAGGTATCTAAACTGTTCCCCATTTTTTTCTCCTTCTTTCTGTTTTGATTGGGCTTTTTCTGCTACCATGTCTTCCAAGTCGCTGATTTGATTCTCTGTTTCATCTAACCTACTGTTGATTCCCTCTAATGTATTCTTCACTTCAGTTATTGTATTCTTCATTTCTGCTGATTCACATGTTTTCTTTTTTATGTTTTCCATTTTTATATTTTCTGTCTCTTTGTTGAAGTTCAAGTTGAGATTTTTGAGCATGCTTATAACCAGTGTTTTGAACTCTGCATCTGATAGATTGTTTGTCTCCATTTTGTTTAGTTGTTTTTTCCTGGAGCTTTATTTTCTTTCATTTGATACATGTTTCTTTGTCTTCTCACTTTGGTTGCCTCCCTGTGTTTGTTTCTATGTATTAGGTAGAGCTGCTATGTCTCCTGATCTTAATAAAGTGGTCTTATGCAGTAGGTGTCCCATGAGGTCCAAAGGCACAGTGTTTCTGCTCATTTGAGTCCGGTCCTCTAGGTGTGTCCTTTGTGTGGGTTGTGTATGCCTTCTCTTGTAGTTGAGTCTTGGTTGCTGTTGGCATGTCAATGGAAGGGATTGACCCTGAGGCTGATTAATTGTGAGGACTGTTTGTAACTACAGTGAAAGAAATGTTGTGCAGAGTCTGACCCTATGGAGGAAGATTACCTTTAGCAGGGCTCTGACGCCCACCTATTCCACCCTCTGGGTGTGTCATTTGTGGAGGTGGTTGCGTGGTGCACTGGTGTGGTCTGGAGCTGGAAATCAAGTGGTTTGGCTCTGAAGCCTTTTTGGAGAGACTTAGTTGTAGCCCGAGGTCAGCTACTATCTGTGCCCTGCCTGGCACCACTTTAACCCTCCATCAGGTTCAACTGATCTCACAGATTCATTGCACACAAAGATGCTGCTATGAAATACTTCTTTAATGTACTAAGTCACAAACACAACTGGCAATAGGTTACTATAGAGGACGGAGATATGGAAGCAATGTGTCACAATACTTAAGTTAACTGTTAGATATTTGAAAATTTGTGTGCAATGAATCTGTGATATCAGTTGTTCCCGACAGAGGGTTAAATGAGCTACAAAGCAATCTGCAGTTGCTTGCCACTTGTTCTAGGTTGGAGATGCCTGAAGGAAGCTATGATTTGAAAATGGACCAGCTGCTGATTGTGTCAGGCCTGGGACTGCTTACCAAGTGGTATGGGGCATGCCGAGGCCATTTGCTGCATGTTTGGGGGTTGAAAACCTTTAGGAGATTTTATGAAAGTGCAGCATAAACCAAGATAGTTCTGTTTGTATGAAAATGTCACTGGAAGTGCCTTGAGTGGACCCACAACTTGGGTGGGGCAGGGTCTCAGGGAATCACCAGGGTGGGGGTGAATGGTGTTAGCTAGGTTGATGGAGGCTCAGATGGCAGCCACCTGTACATGCAAGCTGGGCTCTAGGAGGGCTCAAAAAAGGAACAATGGCTTATTCCAGCACTTCTGTCTGGAAGAATGCTGCCCCTCCAGTCCTCATCCTGCAGCCAGGCAATTCAATTCCTCCCCGTATGACCCTGGCACCCTTCAAGCTGCTGCCTTAGTACTAGCCCACAGAGTGTGAGTCCACCAGTGAGTAAATCTGTGCACCTGCCCTTTAAAAGGAAAGCCTGGCACTCCAGCAGCCCTCCATCTCACTCAGCCATGACCTCTGCTAGTTTTCTCAGCCGAAAGATATGAAGACTCCTTTTCCTGGCATTGAAACCCTGAGCTGCAGAACCTGGTGGGGGGCTGGGATCCTTCACTCCTCAGGGAGGGACCTCTGTAGCTGAGATATCTCTCCCCATTTTAACCACCACAAGTGGATATTTGGACCAGACTGTTCCACATCTCCCCTCCCCACCAGTCTCAATGTGATTTATTCTATATATTCTTAGTTATTGGGCTTCTGTTCAGCTAGACTCCAGGCAATTCTCAATGCTGGTGTTCTGTAGTTTAGTTGGAATTTTGATGTGGTCATGGGATGATGCAAGCATAGAATTTACTTATTCTGCCATAATGACTGATTTATAGTCTACATTTTTTGGACTAAAAATGCTAGGTGGTTTAATGAATGTTCAATCAAAATGCGTTAATCTAAATTGTATATTAGTAAGTAAATAGGAAGGACCTTAAGGGGAAGAATCAGTCTTCACATATCACCACTTTAGTTTTACCCCTTCTAGCATTTACCACCCATTTATATTAAAAATAATGTAATTCCCACCCATTTACATTAGGTTTTTTTTCCTTCACTTTTCTTCCCTAGGATCCACCCTTTCTTACTGTTCTGACATTTCTATTTTCTGTTTTACTTTCCCTCGCTTCACTTCTCAATCTTCTTCCTCAAAAAATGACAATTTTTGAAACATATAAAATGTTTTTAAGATGTACTTCAAAAATAAAATTTATTTAATTTTTCCACTAAAAATGTAATGCATGTTTGTCACATAAATTTCTAAAGCACATAAAATATAAACATTAATAATCGTTTTACTACTGGCAACATTTCAGATTATTTTGTCCATATTTTATTATGTTAAAAACAAAGACAAATATCTGAAATTATATTCTGTCTATATGAATTTTGCCTGGAAATGTTTTGTTCAAATGAAAATTGCTATTATTTCTTCCTAACCTCTAAAGCTTGCATGTCCAAAGACATTCTATTTATCTTAAAGCATAAACTTGAGGGCAGTATTTTTCTCGCTTTAAATAAATTCTATCCATTATTTAATCAAAATCTAAGTATTGTGTTTGTATGGCTTTGGGCGAAGAAAGGGAAGGCAAGGTTGTGAGTAACATAATGCATTTGCTGTATTTTCTAAACTAATTTACATTTTATGCTAACATCATGCTACCATCTTTTCTTTAAAGTTAGTGGATCTTTTTGAATAAAGTAAATAGTAAAATACTCTAATTATTCTTCCCATATAGATAAACATTTTCTGTGTGAGGCAGTCTTTTTATATATAAGTCATTTTTAAATTAAGGTATGTATCAAAAGAAATCAATAATAGCTATCTCTATATTGTGTTTAGAATATGTTTTTTCAGTGAGATATGACAGAAGTTCACTGTAAGATAAGTTTGAGATGCCATTGAATTTCATTTGGTACAGCTGACTTGGAAAACTTTTAAAAGCAGGGTTTGTTCCTATGTCAGTGGTTAGGTGATTCATTAAAAAAATAATTTCTCTCATCTCAGTTTAATTTCATCCTTTGGAGGATTTTCCCTTATTTGACCCCCATATCAGAAAACTTCTTCTATCAGAAGTCCTAAATAGGGTTTGGAACACAATGATGTACTCTTCATTTCAGCCACTGGTTACCATGACTTTTTGTGTTTTAACCTTAATCTTGTCTCTCAGCATCTATATGTTTGACTCAATGGGTTATTGAGCTTCATGCTGTCTTGCTCATATCTTGTTACAGATTTTTCTTTTCATGAACAAAGCAATAATAAAAATAGTTCTGGGATTTTTTTGTTAGACATTATTTTAAACTTCTATGTAAATAAAAAATATCTTTACTTTTGTTATATCTTATGTCTTAGTATATCTCTGAACTTAGTTTGCAGTTTTGAATGTCTACAGGCCACTTAAATCTTACTTTCTTAAAATAAGGGTGTTTGCAAAGCAGATCCTCTGCTGGTTCTGAATAAAATCTGTAGCTACAGACCCAGTATCACTAGTGGAATACGTTGTCTGAAGACTTATCAAACCAATTAGACAGGGGTCAACTTGTTTATGAGTTCTTTCACTAGAACCCCAGAACCAGGTGAAAACTTTAGGTTGCAAATTTTCAAACACTTCTTTCTAAGAGTTTCTTCAAATAAGGAAACATTGATCTTTTAAATTAGCATTTTCTTTTCCATGAAACACTGATTCTAATTTTGGTATTTTTCCTGGTCTCTTTTGCCTGTCTCCTCATAACACTTGGGTCCAATTCTTTGGCTTACTCTTTACCTTGCTGCGGGGCCCTTTTTGACCTCCACCTTCTCACATGCCTTACTCAAATTGCCTGCTTGCAAGAAAATGCTGCCTCTATGTATGCTGCCATAGTATACTAATCACCCGAGTCTGGCTCCCTTCCTTGGGAATCTCTCTCTTCTGAGACAATCTTTTACTTCTTCTGGCTCCTTTAAATCTGCAGTCCATGGTGCCCCCAACATACCAGGGTCAATAAGGCCTGGGACTGGTCTCAGATCTACTTGCAGGTGAAGTCCATTCAATCTCTATGTTTAGATCATCTATTCGCCTTCCCTCTGGGTCTTCCTCCAGGACTCCCTTCTTCTTTCCAGGAATTTTGTCTTGCAGTCTCTAAGCGATCTGTGGTCCTTTTCCAGAAAAGGTCAGAATACCATTTCACATGGCCCCAAACCCTCCATCTTGCCAGTTAGTCTTCCCTGGCCTGGAACCTCCTCTTCTTATCTAAACCTCAACATGCCAGGGGATGGAGTGCACTAGATATTGGGGACCACCCAGATCCACACTGGAGATGCCTGGGTATCACTGGCCAGACTGCCAGATCCAAGGGATGCCCTGCTCCCTAGTCTGGTCTTCTAGCTTCCTTGTTTCCAGTTCCAGGCACCATAAAAATTACAGACTTTAGAGTAGTCAGCCTAATGTAGAAGAAGCTTATCATCTCCTGCAATATAGCATGTCCCCGATATAAACGGGGGGATGAGAAAAACTGGCCTGAAAATGGGACCCTAAATTATAACACAATCCTCCAACTATACCTCTTCTGCAAATGAGAAGAAAAATAGAGATTTTTATATGTATAGGCCTCATGGCCCGCTATCAAAATCCAGAAAAGAGACATTTGTTATGCTAATACTCACCTTACTGCACCACCTGGAGATAATCCTGACTTCTTGGATGACCCTCTTTTATGGGGACACAATTGTCTTGACAGCGAGAGGATCCAAAAGGACAACTAGGTCTTGGGCTGGAAAACACAGCTTCCTCAGCTTCCTTCTCACCTCAAGAAAGAGCACTCTAGGCCCTGTCCTCAATAAAACCAATAAGGAAGAGGGAAAGCTCTTGGCTCCAAAGGGAATGGGGGACTCCCAAACCCATATTGGCCTTATCCAAAGAGAACTAAAGGGGCCCGGGATTCCTGGTAACTCCTCATGAAAGATATCTTGTGACTACAGAAGAATCTCAAGTGACCCTTGATGTAGCAGATAAGAAAATTAATTTTTAAAATCAATACAGGAGCCACCTACTTGATCTTCACAGATCATACAGGACCCTTAACCTTACTCTGGCAACTCTTACTACCGTAAAGCTATCTAGGATTAAAAGCTAGATACACCTGTCTAGACTCAAAAACCTTATCTCTCCCTAGCAACAAGATTTCCTCCACAGACTCAGAATACAGCCTGTTGAAAATCTCAAGCACCTCTTCAGGTGGCTTTTTGAGGCAGATGTTCATACAAAAAGGAGAACAGTTAAGTACTAGAATTCTTTAGACACAAAATTCTTTTTCACGATGAAGTTTTTTCTGTTCTTCTCATTTTGGAAATATCTCCTACAAAAGAACAATGGGAAACTAATACACTTGCAAATTTTTCTAATATAATAGTTAAGGACAATAACCTCTCTAACTGCTGGATATGTCATGAACAACCCCAAAGTAATGATACAACTCCTCAATATTAGCCTGTTGGCTTTAAACTCAACCTAACCTATATGTCAGATACACCTAAAAAGCTTTTATAAATCTAAGTCCTTCAGAGTTAATCTCAAAGAGGTACACCAGAGATACTGATGCACTGACCTTATCCCCGTTGCTAACCACAGTAGCCATTGGGGAGTAGGGATCTATAGATGCTCTGCTTTAGGTAAACCTTGTTGTGCATGTGGCTCATTTAATCAATACGAAAATGTAACCCAGTTAGGGGGATTCATTCTACCTTTAATTTATCCAATAACATTTGATATCTCAGTCTCCTGCTGGCCTAAGGAAACACACTGGTGCCCCTTGTCAATAATTCCTCCTAAAAATACTTGCTCCTCTTGGCAGGGATAAGAAAATATAACTTGGAAACTTGTCTATTCCCTATCTAAAAGTAACAGGGCCCCAAATAGGCCCAGAGACCCTTATTTACAAAAAGGACTTCTCCCCCAACAGTGCAATGGGACCCTAAAATGGGGAAAACAGTTACTAGACTGGTTTAACTCTACCTTCCCTTGCCAGTCATGTACTACCCTGAGTACTTATATCTCTGTGGACATCCTAAAAACATGTTACCCCATCTAGGACACCCTAATGGAATTTTTCACCAACCCTCCTAACCCTAGCCTACCCTTGCATTGACAATCCTCAGTTCTAGGAATAATGTACACTTGGATTTCTAGGTCCTCAAGGAATAAATGTCACCATTCACAACATCACCTGCCCCTGAACCAGAAGAGCAATAGGACTCATTCTGGCTGATGTTAAGGGGCTGCCATTGGTCTAGCAGACCCTTGGGGAGGATTTACCTATCATGAGGTCACTTGAAGAAATCTAACAAAGAATATAGCTGAACTGGCCAGATGCACCAGGGACACCATCCAGAACTTATAACATTCACTCTATTCACTTGCAAATGTAGTCCTTGTAAACAATTAGCTCTTGATTACCTGATAGCTGAACAAAGGGGTGCATGTGTGGTTATTAACAAAACTTGCTGCACCTATATTAATACTACTGATCAGAAAAGTTTCATTTGTCAGGGCCAGTATCCATGTCCTGGGCCTAAACTTAACATGTTTTAATGTCATTATAATTTCATTTACATTGCAGTTACCATGACTCCCATAATGCACCTGACACTATGACAGTTCCAGATGAAATAAATAAGGGAGGAAAGGAAGGGAATGGAGATCCCATCCCTAGAGAGGAGGAGGCAGAGTGAAGTCCCTGAATTCCTGCTCCTAAGAGAAAAAAAAAACCCTAGTCAAGACCTTCTTGGGGTGACTTGATATCTGAGGTGGCCCACACTTCCTTCTCAAGTGTGTACTTTTGCTACAATAAACTCCCAGCAATTTATTAAAAATATAATAATGAATTAATTAAAAGTAAAATAAATACTCCCTAGTTCTAAATGATCTAATCATTCCAATTTCTTCTTGCTTTCTAGGAACCTAGGTTTCAACCAATTGTCACATGATATCCCAATATATGTATATAGGTCATGAAATAACAAAAGAAAACTACTAATAACATCCCCTAACTAAATCTAGAGATCATCCCTACCTATCCTGCTGATTGCAATCATTGGGAATCTTGAAGGAAATTCTCCCATTGGAACTGCAAAGCACTGGTCATGCTCCAGAAAGCATGTAACTGCACATAGGCTTATGCAACCATCATAATATAAGTGGGATAGGGATGCTGTATATATGAGATGGGAGAACTTACTTAAGTGATTGAAGTTTATAATTTCAAATTGCAACAAACTATAACTGAAATTTGGGAGTAGATAACATTTGCTTATGTTATTTTCTACCCAGATGTCTGGTTATATTTATGTGACCATGTACCCTTTTTCGAGGAATAGTCCTTCCCAAACATGCTAAAAATAAATCAAAACACTCCTTCTTTATCTAAAATATTTGCCTTACCATGTGATTTTTTTCTGATACTATAAGGCATGCATCACTGCTTTCAGTGCCCATCGGTGGGGTGAATCACGGTGACTTTGTTATTCATGCTACTAAGTATAGGGAACAACTTCACAAAGGAGTTTTTTTTATTTATAATCAGTCTGCAGTTTACAGGCAGTGAACAGTCAGTTGAAAACCTCTGTAACTGGTGCATTATTCAGTAACTAGTTCCCTTTCCATTTTTCAGATATTGTCTATAATGACATTGGATTTTTAGCTCCATTTTCATAAAAAATAATACTTTGAAAATTTAGTAATGACTAATACAATGTCCTGACATTACCCAGATTGTATCATATTATTTTTAAAAAAATATATTTTATGTACAAACTCAATTCAATGGAATATTTTGTGGTCTTAAACAAAATTCTGTATATGTTCTAAGCAATTTTCCTTGTACCCAAGAATAAATGCTCTTTCTATTGTATACAGTGTTCCTTTTCCAGACTGAAGTGTGTTTAGTTTCATCTACATTTTTGGTTCAAAAAAGAACCCTATGAAATTATTATATAAAAATCAATATATTATTCTTATGAACATGCTTCTCAAATTCTGAATTTCAGAAATAGTATAGTCAATATATTCCTCTCTTTTCAAAATTTTGTCTAACATACAAATACTTTATGCACAAAGTGAATTAATTTAAGTTATAAGTAACATATTTCAAACTCTGAGGATGCAAAAACTATTACCCATTTTAATTAGCCAGAAGCAGATTGTTAGTCCATGCCTCATACTGTCCTTGAAGAGAGTCTGAGGAAAAAATGATTCTTTCTAAATTACCCAGTTTCTTAAATCTGCAAACTCTCTGCACAAGGATGCATTCATACTGGTTAAATCAAGAGTGACATCCACTAAACTGATGCGCAATGCTCCTTCTTACACACACACACAAATACACAAATGAACATTTATTCTCTGTTCCCCAAATTCATAAAACTGGCAATAATTAAGTTAAAACTATTTTAAATATTTGAAATTACAAGAATAATTATGTAGTTTGTTAAAGTGGGCAAGTTGTTTAAAAAACCACAGGACATTTAGGGACCTTGGATAGAATACTGGAGGAAGAAAGAAAGGAAGGAAGAAAAAAAGGAATAAAAGGAGGAAGGAAGGAAGAAGGAAAGTAAAAGTAAGCAAAAAAGACAAGTTGGTTTATTTCATAATTTTTGCTAGGACCAGACTTTAGAGATGGGGTACAACTGACAATATTTTCAAGCCATTCTCTCTTTTGAATTGTGTATGATTTTTCAGTTTGCAGGACCATAATTGAAACCCAGAGTATGCACTAAAATAACACACTTCAAAGTAACCTTGAAGAGTTCATTTTTTTATATATATCTGAAGATAGCAGATGGCATTCTACAATTTAGTTCTTTTTCTATTTAGGAAAAAAAGATTTTCTGTCCTAATTGGACATTTCTAGCTCTAATGCCTCCATGAACTAAACTTCAGCTAAACTTCAGTTAAAGAATGAAATATTAGCTTCATTTTTTAATTGCTTTCACTGATTTGTTACTACTAAAATGTCCTTTTAAACATATTTTTATTATGTTACTTATCATTAAAATAACTAACTTGCTGTTAAAAAATAGTGTAGTGGGGGTGGCCAGATAGCTCAGTTGGTTAGAGTGAGAGGTTTCAACAACAGGGTTGTGGGTTTCATTTCCACGTGGGCTAGTAAGCTGTGCCCTTTACAGCTAAGCTTGTGAGTAACAACGGCTTGACCTGGAGCTGGGCTGCTGTGACCTGCTGTGAGTGGCTGGCAGCCAGCAACAGCTGCCATGAGCAGCCTGCTGACAGCCGGCAACCAACTGCCTCAGCTGGGTAGAGCACAATGATCATAATACTAACATGGGCAACTAGACTGAGAACAATGGCTTGACTCAGAGGTAAGGTAAGGAGGGGAAGAGGAGAGGGGGGAGGGGGGGAAATAGAATGTAGAATAAAATTTTGTTGTCTGATTATGTGAAGTTTATTTAACTCAGTTATTACAAACTTGGAAATGTGATAAAATCTCAGCAAAATTAATATTGTTCCTAGTTTTTCACTGTATTTTCCTAGTTTTGGTGAAAAGCATTATTTGGTTCTCATTTTGTATTAATAAGGATTAGGCTATGTCCATGAAAACACTGTCCCTAAACATTTAATTGAATCATTTAAATAACAGTAGACTAAGAAATAGCAGCTGGTTGGAGAAGCACTATCATCTCATGGGGATGGGGAAAGATTATAGGGCATTTAGGAGAAGATATATTTCCCTCCTGAATCAGACAAGCTTGTGTTTCAAACAAAAAAGATATAGATCACAGAATTTCAGGATATATATATATATATATATATATATATATATATATAATTTCAGGA
>NW_017731503.1:1416144-1455858 GCF_001890085.2 Hipposideros armiger
ATATATATATATATATATGTATATATGAAAGCACATAAACAAGGGGCTCAAGAAGATGGTTCTCAGTACCGCTAGCCATAAAATTCTGTGATATATATTTTGATATAATTAGAATTATTTTATATTTTCCATACATTGAAAGTAAATTATAATTATATTCATATATAAACATATTATATATCTAAAATATATTACTTTCACTAAAATTTATATCAATGTAACACCCTTGAAACCCTCCCAAACTCTTACAGTCTGAAAAAACTTTCCTTGTCATTAAATAAAATCTCAGCTGATTTAATCATTTATAAGAGCCACAGTGTTTTCTATCAGATAGGGATATACAAATCAAATATTCCCATCCCTTGAGTTTACTAGTAAGGAGGCTGAATCTCACAGACCTTCCTGGGTTAATAGCTACTTAAAGGCAGTATCATGACTCGAATTTGCATCTCCTGTTCTTTTTTTATTATTAAAATGTATTGGGCTGACAATGGTTAGTAAAATCACATAGGTTTCAGGTTAACAATTCTGTAATAAATTATCTGTATATCACATTATGTGTTCACCACCCAAAGTCAGTTCTCCTTCCAACACCATCTTTGACCCCATTTATCCTCTTCAACCACCCTCCTCTCCCCCTTACCCTCTGGCAACCACAAAACTATTGTCTGTGTCTATGAATTTTCGTTTCTTTATTCGTTTACCTTGTTCCTTTGTTGCTTTCAGTTTTATATCCCACTTATCAGTGAAGTCATATGGTTCTTGATTTTTTTCTGTTTGACTTATTTTGCTTAGCCTGATAATCTTAATCTCCATTCATGTTGTTGCAAATGGCACTATTTCATTGTTTCTTATGGCAAAATAGTATTCCATTGTGTATATATACCACATCTTCTTTATCCAATTACCTAATGAAGAACACTTCAGTTGTTTCCATGCCTTGGTCACCATAAATAAAGCTGCAATGAACAGCAGAGCATGTATATCTTCATGGATAAATGTTTTCAGATTCTTTGGGTATATATCCAATAGAAGGATTGCTGGGTTATATGGTAATTCAACTCTTAACTTTTTGAGGAACCTCCATACTGCCTTTCATAGAAGCTGCACCAATTTGCATTCCCACCAACAGTGTATGAGGGTTCATTTTCTCCACAGCATTTCCAACACTTGTTATTTGTCTTGTTGATGATAGCCATTCTAACTGATGTGAGGTGATATCTCATTGTGGTTTTTTATTTGCATTTCTCTGGTGATTAATGATGTTGAGCATTTTTTCATATGTCTTTTGGCCATCTGTATGTCTTCTTTGGAGAAATGTCTATTCAAGTCTTCTGCCCATTTTTTAATTGGACTTTTCGTATTTTCTTCAGTCCAGTATCATGCCAAATCTCACTATTTCCCTGCATATTTGCAAACTGTTAAAACTCTTTTCTACCATTTATACATCTTCTAAATAATACAGTCAAACAAGAGAAAAAATTAGCCTCAGATTTACTTTTAATATCTAGTGCCATAATTTCCCAAATAATGAAGAGTACTTAGAGGCTGCTCTTTTTCTCTTTCCTGCACTGCTTTTACCAACTGTAATTCTTACTTTGCAGCTTTTCTCAACTCAAGATATAGTACTTGGGAAGAGTAACACAAAACTATTATTACCAATTAAAAACCAAAGTATATCTTCAGATTAATGTATTCATTTTCTATTACTGCTTAACACATTAATATTACTACAAATTTATTGACTTAAAACAACACAAATTTATTATCTTACAGTTCCAATAAGTCAGAAACCTGGGTTAACTGAGTTAGCTATGCTCAAGTTGTCACCAGACTTAAGTCAGTGTTGGCAAGGGGCTGCAAGCTCATCTGAAACTTCAGGTCCTCTTCTAAGCTTACATGGCTATTGGCAGAATTCAGTTCTTGGGATGTAGAAAAAAATCCCCATTTTCCTGCCTGCTGCTAGCTGGGGGTCATCTATTCTCCTTGGGGTGACCAGCCATTCCCTTCTTCATGGATCTTTTCACAATATGACAGGTTTTTTTTCTTTTAAAGCCAGTAGGAAAATATCTCACATGCTTTAAATTTCTAGTTTCAAGAAGAGCAGTCACTTTTTGGCTTGTCTGACTGAGTCAGAATCACTCAGAATAATTTCCTTTTGATTAACTCAAAATTCAACTGATATGGGACATTGATTATAATAGCACAAACTCTTCAACTTGGTTATATAATATGACCTGAAATCACAAGAGTGAAATCCATATTTCCAGTTCTTCCCAACTCATTGGAAGGGTACTATGCATGGTATATTGAACGAGACCAGCTCACTCAACTGAAGGCCCCTGGCTCGTCAGCCAGGAGCTCACCAAATGGGTCCCTGTGAAGATTGGGTGGGAGATGAGAAATAAAGAGAAGAGAGACAAAAGCTAGGAGCAGGAAGGACTCAGGCTGTGGGTAACAGACTGAGATCTAGTTTATTGAAAAAAGTCTAATTATATGGGCAGTAAGTTCCTCTTAGTAAAGCGGTTTTTGGTAGGGGTTTTTTTGCCAGGGGTTTTGGATATAGACATACAGAAACCAGGAACTAGGGTCGAGGATTTCCAGAGACCTGAAATACCCCAAGCCATGAACCTATTCTAAATCTGTACACAAGCAGAAGTTGTGAGTAGATGTGGTGTGCTAGTAAGCAGATGTGGTGTTCTCTTTGGAGGGCTTGCTGTGGGAATGGGTACCTTTGGGGGTGTCTTAAGCCTTGTGTATGCAGTTACTAAGCAGACTCTCTTATCCAGCCGCTCCTCTAGGCATAGGGTCCTGCATAGAGGCATGTAGCAGTTTGCCCAGCCTCAGCATCCCCAGCTGTCCTCAACAGGCTCCCAACATCCCCCCCTTTTTTTAAACAAGAGCTTAGTCTACACTGGTGAATATCCCACTCAGGCTATGCTGACTGGGTTATGGCCTGATGACTAGCAAGAAATAACATCTGGCACCCTCGGTTGTGCCTCTCTTAGGTTGTCCCCCTCTGGAGATCTTACCCATCATTGGCTATCCAGCCCCAGCTCACAGGTCCAAACCTGGGAGGAGGGAGACTGAGGACAAAGGAGTTATTACATACTACTCTAAGGGTGGACATGGAGAGAGCTAGGTGTGGACTTAGCATAAACAATCACAAGTCAAATACAATGGATTATAACCTTGGGGCGAAGAGGAACATATAGCATACAGTATAAAGAGTAATAAAGTTATACAGACTAAAAGACCAATGTCCCTTAAAAGAGTGCTTTAGGAAACCTTGGGGAAATAATTTCTCCCAGTAATAAGCTATAAGCTGTACAATACAATATAACATGAATTAATAATGCATTTTGAACAAAGTGGAAAAAGGCAAACTAATATTGTTTGTTAGTTATTGGAGAAAAGCTCCGAGGTGTAAAAGTCCATAGTGTAAAAGGTCCAAAAGGTGAAGGTCCAAAAGGTGAAAGTCCAAAACATGAGAGTCTAAAGCGCATGAGTCCTTAGATCCAAAAGTCCAAAGAGTGAAAGTTCATAATATGAGTCCCAGCGATAGTTGACAAAGAAGACTCTTAATGGCTGATCTTCTTGTGGCAATTTAGGTGCATTGTCTGGCCTTGGCGAGGAGTCTAGCATGATGAACTTCAAGACTGGAGACCTGGAGCAAGTGCTTTAGCATAATTTGACAGACTAGGAGAAAGCCTATTATTAGCAGGAAAAGAACTACAATCCCGATCAGTGTCCAAGTTATAAGATCAATCATAGCTTTTGGTTTAAACTTATGGAGGGTGGTAATAAGGTTTGTGCCCAGATCCTAAGGGTTATTTATCTCTAATTTACTACCCTGAATAGCTTTAATTTTATTATTTAACCTGAATAAATCAACGCTGAGATTGGTGCTATTCCAAATACCTAAGAGATCATTTGTTATGTTTGACCAATTCCAATCAGTGTTATAGTAGGGAGCACTAGCATCACCAGCGTTGTGGAGGTTTCATTTCCATCATGAGCCATGTGTGATGTGTCTCGAGGCTGATCTCACGCAGACGGGCCTTTAGGACTGTTGTGAGTATATCTTTCTCTCCCTTGTCCTGAGTTCCTAGGAAAAAAACATAGACATTCCTTCCCCCACATAAGGACTGATAAAATTGTCCATTGTAAAGATGTTGGAAAGAGTTTAAAAACTGTGAAAACCTGAAACTTCAAAATTTGAAAAATGAATTCAGTTAAGGTTGGTATCCTTGGTACCCAAGGAATATCTATAGTCTCCCCCTTTTTGTTTTATTAATTGAAATGTTAGGGATAGACGGGTACATGTTTTATGTTACCATAGCCAAGTTGTTATAATTGAATATAAGTAAATGATTAAATAAATTACACTGGTGAATTTTTGAGTAAGAAATTTTTAATGTTTATGATGTTGAAAATTATTTTGTGGAGTTGGTCTGGAAGGACGAAAGTCGTCCCCCTCACCAATGAGACTATTTTATATAATGTGTGACTGACCTCCAAAGTAAAAGAAATACTTACAGCTGACTATACCTATTTTTAAGTACATCTAAAATTAATTAACATTACTTACGTATACTTAAAAATACCTGCAGTTAAATGAAGTTTATGAACCTTAAAATTGACTAAATTATACTTAACATTACCTAATGTTAATTAAACTTAACCCTAAAATTAAAAATACCTAAAATCAAGTACTTGACCTTATCTTTATATCTAACCTCATACCCAAAAACACCTAAAATTAATTATACTTAACCTTATACTTAGACCTAACCTTATACTTACTTAATAATTATACTTAACCTTATTCTTTAAAATGCCTAAACATTAATACTTAACCTTTTATTTAGACCTATCCTTATCACCTAAGATTAGTTATATTTAATTTTAAACTTGTATTTAACCTTATATTGAAAATTACTTAAAATTAAGATATTGGGTGGTTTTAAAAATATATACATTTTATCCCATTAATATCTCCTAGGAGTTTCGAACCTTTTTTAAAAGATTTAAGATGACCCGTTTTAATTTGTATTTTTTGTTACTGAATTTAAAGCGAAATTGTCAGAGCCCCTATTATTTGGTGATGCCGGGCTGTCTGCCCGCAAGAGCAGCAAACTTTTTGTTTTGTTTTCTTTCTTTTTTTTTTTTTTTTTTTTAGCTGAGCCATCCTGCTACCTGTTGGCAGCTCAGCGGCTGCTCAGCTCGGGCTGGACTCGAACCGCTGTTGCTCAGAGCTCAAACTCTTGAGCAAGCTCTTAACCAACTGAGCCACTTGGCCGGCCCCACAGCAAACTTTTTGTTGTTGTTGTTATTGTTGCTGTTGTTGTTGTTGGAACTCTGTCTGGGAGAAATATTTTTTATAACCTTGAAAAGCATAGGCTTTTGTAATGTAATATATGATATATTAATAGATCTCAATTTATCCCTTAATGTCTTTGTGATAAGAAGCCAGAAATAGACAAATTTAGAACTCTTTAATAATTGATATTTTAGAACTTTGTTATTTTGAAATACCTATTAAAATCTTTAATAACTTTTATTATTTAATATAACTTGGCAAAACTAAGAAATTTGTCTTAGTTAAATGTATTTATTTATTTATTTACTTAAATTATATGATCCTGAGAAATAGTTGAGTTAATTTTTATTATCTTAATTAATAAAGTGTTTAATCTTTTATTTTTAGCTAATCAAATATTATAAATTGATAATACCATCCTGAAGCAGCCCTGAACATTCTCCATTAACTTATCACCTATAGTTCTAAATGCTAATGTCAGACCATAAGGCCAATCCACTGAAGGCCAGGAAACCCCAGAGACTCGGATTCTGGTGCCTGAGACATGCTCATCAGGCAGCCATGAGGCAGGCTGTTGCCTTCGTGCTGGCGGTGGTGGCCGCGGTGGTGGAGAAAACCCTCACCAGGAATGACTCACGGCATGAGCCACTTAGTCATTCTGTGGAGCTAAATGCTCCTCCTTTTGAGAAGACCCCACTGGTTCAGCGCTATGCTGCCACAGAGATTCTATTTTGGGTCTTTCTAGACCTTCAAAAGAAGGAAGCATCTCCCTCAGCTGTTCTCTAACAGTATAAGGCTGTTCTTTCCATGGTTTTGAGGCTCCCTTAGATTCAGAGGCCTCACGGACAAGACTGTCCCGTATCTGTTCCCAAAGTGAAAGTAATTATTTTGATATCACTTTATCCCCCTGTGTCTGCCGGTCCTGCAGTTGCACCCCAATCCAATCCCAGTCTTCTAAATCGAGCATATTTTCTTTAGGGTCATGGTATCAGGCATGAATCCAGTCATAGAAATCCTCCAAAAAATGCATTTTAGCTAAACTATTCTTTTCTCTAAGCACTATTTTAAAGAGTTGTAGATAAAGTCCATGAATCTTAGACTCTGTGTTTTCCATACATCCATATTTTTAAATTTTAAAAGAGAAAGGAAAACATTCACTTAGAAATCTCTCAGATGCTCTCCTGGCCACACCCCTCATGGGACTAAGTTCGTTTTAGCAAAGGCCCACCAGTATAAGCCCCCAGTCTGGTGAACATGTGCCCGGAAACACAAGTCAGTTGCCATTATGCCATATGATGAATTATGAAACCGCAGGTTAGAGCCCAGTCAGACCCCATAGTCGAAACTGTGGAGCCACAAGGAATCACTCACACATTCACACTCTTTCACACAAAAACTATCGTAAGTTTTACTCCCACTGAAAACAGATCTTAGCAATTACAAGATGGCCAAACCTGTCTCTTGCCTAATCAAAACCCAAATATTCTGCCCCTTACCAACACCAATGCAGCGCGTGTTGACTCCTAAGGGATCTCCTCACAGCCGATCACCTTCAATCCATTCTCAGAGCCGCACCTTGAGCGCCACTTGAATGAGACCAGCTCGCTCAAGTGAAGACCCCTGGCTTATCAGCCAGGAGCTCACCAAACAGGTCCCTGAGAGGACTGGGTGGGAGACAAGAAATAAAGAGAAGAGAAACAAAAGCTAGGAGCAGGAGGGACTCAGGCTGTGGGTGACAGACTGATACATAGTTTATTGAAAAAAGTCTAATGATATAGGCAGTAAGTTCCTCTTAGTAAAGGGAGTTTTGGTAGGGGGTTTTGGATATAGGCATGCAGAAACCAGGAACTAGGGCTGAGGCTTTCAGGAGACCTGAAATCCCCCAAACCATGAACCTATTCTAAAACCGTACACAAGCAGAAGTGGTGAGTAGATGTGATGTGCTAGTAAGAGATGCGGTGGGCTCTTTGGAGGACTTGTTGTGGGAATGGGTAACTTTGGGGTGTCTTAAGCCTTGTGTATGCAGTTACTAAGCAGACTCTCTTATCCAGCTGCTCCTCTAGGCATAGGGTCCTGCATAGAGGCATGTAGCAGTTTGCCCAGCCTCAGCATCCCCAGCTGTCCTCAGCAGACTCCGATCAGTATATATAACGGGGGACCAGAATATTGGGGGTCTTCTCAGAATTTCTCAGAAGTCTGCTAACCACAATAAATATTTACCTAGCAATCAGGACATGATAAGCAATGGGTGGCTAAAGGGGAAAGATTAATAGCATTTGTATGTTTTTGGAAGATGGCCCTGAGACAAAACTTTGCCTGCTGACACTCATAACCAGGACCAACCAGGATTTAAATAACTTTGGCTCTTTTGTGTATCTTCTCTAAGCTCTTAGCATAATTTCATTAAATTAATACTTATTAAAAATATATTTATAAGCAAATACTATGTACTTTCAAAAATGTATTTTGTTTAACATCAAAGACCTGGAAGTAAACATATTTTTTTATCATTTTAATAGATTATGCTTATAATATGCTCAAAGTAATATATAACCATTTAAAGAGAGTAGAGCTATACTTGAACTTGTGTCTTAGGCTTGTAATTTCACTATATTTCTACTAAACCAAAGGTTCCTCAACTTATTTGCTCTGCAACCTGGGATTCACCAGCACAGTTAGGGTACTAAAAGCATATGGTGCAATTCTTGTCCTAATGGAATATAACATTCATTTGACCATAGAGCTATCTCAAATAAAACATATATAATAATTCAATACCATATGATATACAGCATACCTTTATTACAGCTTTCATTATTCTCTTCTTACTTCTCTGCTTCCCCACTACTTCATGAGCTACTTGAGGATAGGGACTGAGTGAAATTCTGCTTTGTATTCATAAAAGTTAGCACAGATCTTGGTAACTAACAACATAATAGGCTCTCTATTGATGATTGTTAAAATTAATTAATTTTCTTCCTTACAGAGTAATTTGTATTTGCTGTAATTGTATTAATTGTTATTGAACATCTTCTTTTCTAGCAGACGTACCAGGTTATACCAGGAAACTATTGAAGTTTTTGTTGGCCTTTAGAAAGAAGATTTAAAATCTAGAATGAAGTTGTATTCAGAAGGGGAATACTAAAGAAAGCCATAAAAACTGGAAATGTACATACATATATATATATATATATACATATATATATATATATATATATATATATATATATACATATATATATATATATACAGTCTGACAGTTAGGTTTGCAAACTTGTTGCAATAATGTTGCTAGCTTTTTTTAAATATCAGAGGATATTATTCATTATGAATTTGTACCAAATGGACAGTTAACCAAATTTACTATTTAGAAGTGCTGAAAAGGCTGCGTGAAACAATTAGGTGAGCTGAACTTTTCACCAATAATGCATGGCTCTTGCATCACTCACCACACTGTCTGTGAGGGAGTTTTTAGCCAGTAAACAAATAACTGTATAGAAACACCCCCCCTACTCACCTTATCTGGCTCCAATTGACTTCTTTCTTTACCCAATGATAAATAAAATATTGAAAGAAAGACATTTTGATGACATTCAGGACTTCAAGAGTAATACAACAGCTCTGATGGCCATTCCAGAAAAAGAGCTCCAAGATTGCTTTGAAGGGAGGACTAGGCACTGGTGTCAGTGCATAGCTTCCCAAGTGGAGTACTTTGAAGGTGACCATTGTGATATTCAGCAATGAGGTATGGAGTGCTTTTTCTAGGATGAGTTCACAAACTTAATTGTCTGACCTCGTATATGTATTCAATTTTTATTCTGCATTAACTTAGATATTAATGAACCAAAGAAAACGAAAATGAGATCTCTGTCCTTGTAGTCTTATGGCAGAGAGAGCAACAAATACAAATTATGATAAAACGTGAAGAGTATGCCTAAAGTGTCCACGGGCTCTACTTGAAAGAGTGTGAACAAATGTGTTTCTGTTAGTCCTATGTCAGGATTTAACAGAAAATGACATTGTCACTTTAAGTACATTAGCATGAATTGAAGTTTATCTGAGAACAAAGAAAAGTATGCTCCCTTATGTTCAGTTTCTAAAAGAAGGGATCCATAATTAGAAGTTAAATGCTGAATACACATAGGGAAATATTCATTAAATTAGATGAAAATTTCTTGAAATGGCTGTTTTATTACTGCAGTGGAGAACAGAGTGATGTAAAAATGGTGAAGATCTCATATATTAATCAATATATGTGTAATTTAATACATAGTATGTATTAAATATATATAAGTAAATCATTTTATATACCAAAGGATATTAAAGATTTTATAGTAATCTAAATACTGATTGAGCCGGCCGAGTGACTCAGTTGGTTAAGAGCTCACTAAATAGTGCAAGCTCTGAGCAACAGAGTTGCCGGTTCAATTCCTGGCCTGAGCTGAGCTGTCACTGAGCTGCATACAGGTGTCAGGATTGCTCAGCTAAAAAAAACAAAAACCAAAAACACTGATTACTTAAATATTCCCATGTTAAATGACAAAATTGTAAAACTACAATCCCTGATAATGGCAATTTTTCAAAGTCTGTTATATGGGAATATCTTTAGTAAAAGAAGGTCATGTAAATTATGTGATAAAAGTAAAATCAGGTATTTTGCTAACTGTGAATACTAGTATGACAGAAGAGGAATTACATGGAAATAAATGCACTCATTGTTACTGATTATTATGAGGCATCTCAATTTTTATTTTGCAAATGTTTTTAGTTTGTAATTAATCATTTTGTGAAGTTATTTTTTTCTAAAAACCAAAAGTAGATGTTTCTTTCCCCCCCTTTTGACAGTCATTAATTTAATCTTATCGGATCACTATTTCCCCGAATAGTCAGAGACAAAGCAGCATACTTTGTACACACTAAGTGTGACTGTTATTGCTATAATATAAACAATAAATGATTTTTCCATATAAATTACAGAAAGAAACATTTAAAAATTATCTTTAGGGCCGGCCGAGTGGCGCAATGGTTAAGAACTGGCTTGGGACGCCAGAGGGCCCCGGTTCGGATCCCACATATGAGGGCCAGTGACACTGCCCTCTACAGCTAAGATGCTGAACAACAGCTCGACCTGGAGCTGGGCTGCCGTGAGTCGCCGGCGACGGCATAGGCTGCAGTCCCTGTGGCAGTGGGTTGCCATGGTCTACCATGTGTAGCCAGCAGCCAGCGTGAGCGGCCATCCAGAAGCTGGAGACTGATCTGCCTCGCCTGGGAAGAGCGCAATGATGGTGCCAACTTGGGCCAGTGAAGCAACGTCCTCCACAACTAGACTGAAGAACAAGACGACAGCAACTTGTCTGATCCCCTTCCCCCAATTCCCCAGCACTGTTCCCATCCCCTCAATTCCCCAATAAAAATCTTTAAAAAAATTATCTTTAAATATAATAAATTTGGTTTGACTCAATAAAACCCTGAGTACAAAATGTACAATTCCTCATTTGAAGCTTGAGGGAGTTGTTTAAATAAATTCACTCAGAAAGGTTGTATTCTTTGGAATGAAAACAAAACTCAAGAAGAGTTTTTAATCCCACTTAACCTAACATCTACCATACTACCTGAGAGTTCTCAAAAAAATATTTGGTGTAGTGAACGAAAGAATGAATAAATGTGTTCTTGGCTGACTAATCCATAGTGGGTTTTGGATTTGTTTTAAAAGCCAGGGATATTTTGGACATATGTCAAGCTTAGGAGTTAAGTTAATGGAGGAAAAATACCTGTTCTATCACAAAATACTAGGCCATTATACTGAGCATTCCTTTTTCCACTGTTCATTTCCTGTTCTTCAGTTCTCAAAATGTTTCTGAAATTAAAGAGAAGTAGAAGCATATAATATCAGAACTATGCTAGCCTATATCCCACAGACCAAGGAAACACTGAGAGGTTTCTGTCAACTCCAAAATATGTCAATTGTAATTATAAATTTGAGATGAAAAAATGACCACGAGGCAAATGTTTTGGCCCAGTAAACAAACTATTCAGATGTGAAAGGGAAATTTATTTATTACCTGTTCTTTATATGTAGCCCCCCACACACACACACACATATAATCTAGACAGGGATCTATGCTAACACTTTGAGTCTTCAGGTATCAATGCCAACTTATATCCTGCTCCCAACAGTCCTTTATAAGTTAAATAGTCCCTTTCCCCCAGTGTACAATTACACAAGCAAATGGTTACAGGTCCATTCAGAGAAAGACTGGGGAATAAATACCACATTCTTGTTCTGTGTCAGAGTTCTTCCTCTTGGAGACTCAGCATCCCCTTCAGTCAATAGGCCTTGGCCTGAAAATGGCCCACTCTTCAAAACTAAGATCATGACTTTTATTGAAGCAGCTGACTTCAGCCTCATAGTTATCCATACTTGATTATTTGGAGGTGTTTAGATTATGCCACACACTTTTTGACTGCCCGTCTATATTGCCCCTGGGAATACGGTGTTTTGTTAGTCATCTCTATAGCTCTCTGCAAGTCAGGTCTTACAAGCTACCGTTTAAGCCTTGCCTCTTTCTACAGTATCATGTCCACCTTGCTTCTGATGACTCCATACCACTACTTAGTATCTATTAATTTTGGATTCTATCATATCCATTGATATCAAGGTTAGTTCTGTAACAGTATCTTCTATTCTCAGCCTAGGACTTCAGAAGACTATTGTGAATGAGCTTTTTTTTTAATTAAAATTTATAGGGGTCACAATGGTTAATAAAGTTACATAGGTTTTAAGAGTACAATTCTGTAATACATCATCTATATATCACATTGTGTGATCACCACCCACAGTCAGTTCTCCTTCCATCACCATATATTTGATCCCTTTTAACCTCATCTAACATCTCCCTCTCTCCTTACTTTCTGGTAACCACTAAACTATTGTTTGTATCTATGAGTTTTTGTTTCTTTATTTGTCTTGTTCCTTTGTTGCTTTCAGTTTTGAATCACACATGTCAGTGAAATAATATGGTTCTCAGCTTTTTCTGTCTGACTAATTTCACTTATCATAATAATCTCAATATCCATCCATGTTGTCACAAATGGCAATATTTCATGTTTTCTTGTGGCAGAGTAGTATTCCACTGTGTATATATACCACATCTTCTTTATTCAATTATCTATCAAAGGACACTTTGGTTGTTTCCATGTCTTGGCCACCATAAATAAAGCTGCAATGAATATCAGAGCACATATATCATTATGGATAAATGTTTTCCGATTTTTGGGGTAGATACCCAGGAGAGGGATTGCTAGGTCATATGGTAATTCTGTTATTAATGTTTGAGGAACCTCCACATTGCCTTCTACAGCAACTGCACCAATCTGCAGTCTCACCAACAGTGTATGAGGGTTCCTTTTCTCCACAGCCTTTCCAACACTTTTAACAATACTTATGCCCCCAACACCAGAGTATTCCTTAACACTTTCGTCAATGGAGTGTCTCCTGGGACTTCCTAAAAAATATAGCCACCTGGAGAGTTTTCTAGACTTACATATAATATCCACTTTGATTCTGTCCTCCACTGTTTTTCCAGGTAAATAAGTTCTGCTATTTCTACTTCACTTTGTGAGAGCTACCACTTTTTTCAAGCCTACTAAAGACCACCTAGCAGTGTATTAGCATCATTTCCTATTGACTTTATCAAGATGTTTAACCCTGTACTGCAAGAGAGTGACTTTATCCTAACACATTCTTCCGTATCCAACTACATATTTTGTCTTACTTGAACCAAAACACTTGGTATTATATATATATATATATATATATATATATATATATATATATATAGTCTTCTGAGTTCATTCTGGTCCATGTTGGCTAGCTGTGGCAGTAATTTTAGTATATAGCCCCTCTTCTTCTTTGGAAGGTGCAGCACTTCTTACACTGGCTTATGTTGTACCTTGACTAATTATTGGCCTGTTAGCCAGTGGGCATGGAGGTAGATCCTGAAGTGGTAGGTTTGGCCTTTGAGGGGGCAGTTCCCTTGATTGTCTTTAAGCAAAGTGGCGAGCTGCCTTCAACATGGAATTGAAACTACTTTTGTAGGCCAGTAGTTTTCAAGGGTGACATTGAGATATGAGATTTTCAAATGCACCAATGCAGATGTCTCCATCCTGTTTTGAGAGCCCAACATTTCCCAATCAGGGCCCTGACTTTGGCACATCAGACCTGCCTAGGATGAGAATTAAGTCTTCCCTGGAGTGCTGATAACTCTTATAAGTAAGTACTAAGCCTGATTCTTACCATTCTTTACCCTCCAGGTTCAGGAGATGAGAGTCTCTTTATATGCTGCCAAGAAAATTCTTGAGCTTTCATACTTTACCTTATATTGTTTATTAATCATCATCAGCCTTTCATGGTCTTTATTCAGTGCATAAATGACCCCTAACACAGGCCTCTGGTTGAAAAGTTGTTATAATTATTCTCCTGCACCATTCCTTCAAAAAAATTCTCAAATGCCTGGAATATCATCCTTTCCAGGGCATTCCCTTTCCTCAGTATGTCATCCCAACTCATAACTGATGAAGTTTTTAAGTGTTGTGAAACAACCCCGTGCCAGAGGTTGTCAGTTATTCATGTACTACCAGATATCCATCACATTTTTTTAGTCTGTTCCTAGAAAACTTCCTAATATCAATTCTTTTATGTTAGGTTCCTCAGAAAACAGAATCTGAAACTCTCAGAATTTCTTTCAGGAAGTTTATTTCATAACAAATTATGAGAGGGGAGGGAAGCAGGAATAAGCAGAGGGAGAAGTAGAGTTGTGAGGAAGTTGCAACAGTGGCCTTAACTGATCCTATAGGGAAGTCTGGAGCTGGAATGGCCATTCAGAGTTCCTCCTCTTTAAGACAAGAAGATCAGGCCTTTATGTTCCATTAATACAGTCATTGGATGTGAGCTGACCCAAGGAGGTGATAAGGCCTTCAGTGAGACACCTCTTTTGCTAAGGGCAATTCGTAGAAATAGACTCAGGTGTGAGCCATAAGTTGCAAATACCTTCAAACACCTGGGGTCATTTATTACTGCCTGTTTCTTAAGGAGAGACTTTGGCAGATCACCATAGCACCCATTACACTTTCCCAGAGAAGTTCTGCAATTTTTCAGGGGGCTTTCTGGAAGCTTTAGGCTTTAACACAATGGAATAACATAATGGTGATTTTTCTAAGAATATGGGTAACTTAAAAGGAAAGGGACTTTTAGAAAAGGTAATATACTTGGATGTCCTCAAATAAGTTAGGGTGTCCTGCTCAGGTTTGAAGCTGGCCAATATCCCTAGTAGCTTTCTACATTATACAAACCCTAATATTGTGTAAAGTATAATACAAACCTGTGGTTGCCATGTGCAGGGTTTATATTGGATTTGAGTTAGATTTATATAAAAGCCTTTGCTGGAAAACAAGTTCCTGATCTTGATCACTGTGCTCCAAAGAGTTCCTTTGCCTAGCCATCCACACTCAGATAACAGTGCTTAAAGTCATGTTTCAGGTCCCCTTAAAGCATTTTTTGTGCCCTTTCTGCTTGTAGTTGCCATATTTCAACTCAGCATACAATAGCTGCTAGCTGTATGTAATGATTTTTCTGAGGAATGATTATTAAAATGCCTGACAGAAGAGATTATATTTTTCAAAAACAAAGCTCTGAAAGATTGATAGACTGGAAAACCATGGTTCTTCTGAATTGAATATGCAATTAAGGAATTAGTTTTGTCCTTTAATGCAGCAAGGTGATCGATCATCTCTTAAGAACAAGTGGGAAGAGGGGAATAGAAGCTAATTTTAATGTGTGTGAATGATGATTAGGTAGAATCCTAAATAGTTCCCTTATTTTTTTTTAAATCCTCACTATTTGTCTTTATTTTTTTATTAGTTCAAATAATACCTCACAAATATTAAGTAATTTTAAAAGTCCTCACTATGGCAGTATGGTTATTCAAGTGAAAAATTAGCACTTTAAGGGATTTCCAAGCCCACAATGAAATGTTTCTTACAACATTTTCTTTACCATTAAATTGGACTCACTTTTAAGTCAGTCTTCTTTTGGGTGAAATTACCACATGTAATTAGCTTACAAAGAGACTTGCTCTAGCCAAATTAGGCTGCTTTTATAAAGGAAGTATATTCTAATGTGAAGGGTCAGAGAACTTCACAATTATAACTTCAAAATATTTCTCTAATGATAATAATACTATTGCCTTGAATGGGACTGAGTTTTAGTTTTAACTAAGGTCTAGAAAACCCACAGAAAAATGTGTGGTTGAGGAATGAGGTAGGTAGAATTGAGTACCTGTCTGAAACAAACTATCCCTGATCTTCCTTATGAATGATTTTATTCAAAATGGATTGTTAAAGATTATACTTTACCTTCCTTCTTAATCATCAGTAGTTTACAAAATCAATAAACAATGACTACAAAACGTCCACAGCAGTTTAACACAGCTTTCCTAAATTCCTGACTTGGACAAAAATTCCTTGGGAAAAACTGAGAAAGAAATTGAGTATTTTGTGAAAGAAACAATGCAAAACATGGAGAAAGCAGTGTAGGAACATTGGAAGTGTAAATCTGTAAATAGAAATAGTATTTCTGAAACAGATCATACATTGAGTAGGATGTATATGTTATGAAATAAAAACCTCATTATCAATGCTATGAAACTTATACTTTTCCAGTCAACAACAGGTTACCCTTCTGAGTGTTTTCCCTCTCTGGAGACCTGACAATAATTTCAAAAAAGAATATATATTTAAAACAGAAAAGGAGACAACAGAAGTGAGCTATATAGTTTAAATGGGAATGAATATATAAATATGAGTATGACAGAATCCAGTGGCAACACATTTTAATAGAAATACAGAGTCCCTAAAAGAATAATATATTTACCAGAGAAAATACGTTGATGACAAATGGGTGGAAATGAGTTTCTCACAATTTATCTCTGCTAGGTTGACCCATGCTGTGAAACTTTAGCAATATGTTCACGTTTATGATGTCCCTGCTTGTTAAGACAGCCACACAACCTCAGATTTTTACTTCTGTATTCCATGTATCACTCAGGCACATCTGCTTGGTAGAAGCTATGACCACATTCTGGTTCTAAAAAAAAGGAAACTGGAATTTATTTAAAATTCTACATGTGAAAGATATGAAAGGCAACATTAGGAAAACTACTAAAATGGGAAGGGGATTTTAAAAAGAGATTGGGCACTCCAAAAGTTCTACAGTTCCTCTAGGGTAATAAGGGTGATTTTTAGGTTTATAGTGAACAGCGGTCCCTGGAGCTATGCAGGAGTTCTAGAAAACCAATAGTCTAGACTAAAACATGAGGACAGAGGACTCCAGAGGGAAGGTTTTTAGGAAAAAAATTAAATTAATCAATTAACTGATGAGATTCATCACTCTTTAGGCATGGCAGGAACATTAAATTTTTGCTGAAGCATTTTTGTAGAACTGATAGGTATGTAGACAACATAAAAAATGAAAAAAATGAGACAATGTTCATTTTCAAGGATATATTTAAAATTTTTCAAAAAGAGTAAAATCATTGCACACTATTTGGCTCAGCATTGAATCATATTTAAATAATCATAGCAAGGTAAATATTTAATGATAAAAAAGTGGTAATGTATTGTGAGAATGGGAGAAAGAGGAATGGAGAAAGTCACCTGAGGGAAGAGGAGGATGAAATAATTTAAGATCAATAAGTCTTCATCTATTTAAATAGACATATAATGTCTGTAATTGAGAAATTATGAAAAGTAAGTAAAAGTGTATAATTTATAATGTATAATTTAATTCCATAAGAAAGTATAGACAACATAACTGAGATGGGAGTACTGGTTCCAGGTTTTCTTTATTTTTTTAAATTATTTTTTATTGTGAAATACACATTTTTTTAGAATTAATGTCAGCTCTACAACACAGTGCAATAGTTATACTTTTTACCCCTCGAGGTGACAACTCTCCTTCCCCAATACACCACCCTACTTCCCCCCCCCCAATATCATATCCAGGTTTTCTTATAAACCTTACTGTATTTTCTTTTTACACTACCTGTATGTTACACTTTGGTAAAAATAAAAAATATGTTAAAATAACATAATCAAAAACACAAATTGATGCAGAAAATCATCATAAAATTGTCCAATCCTCATATAATCAGTTACTAATATTTTGATACATGTACTTCTTATATGCTTTTCCTAAATATTTTCCTTTCATTACATTAAAAATATGCATGCAGGGCCGGCCGAGTGGCACGATGGTTAAGAACTGGCTTGGTACACCAGAGGGCCCCAGTTCGGATCCCACATATGAGGGCCAGTGACACTGCCCTCCACAGCTAAGATGCTGAACAACAGCTCAACCTGGAGCTGGGCTGCTCTGAGTCGCTGGCGACGGCGTAGGCTGCAGCCCCTGTGGCAGTGGGTTGCCATAGGCTACCGTATGTAGTCAGCAGCCAGCGTGAGTGGCTAGCAGCCGCAGTGAGCAGCCGTCCAGAAGCCGGCAACTGATCTGCCTCGCCTGGGCAGAGTGCAATGATGGTGCCAACTTGGGCCAGTGAAGCAACGTCCTCCACAACCAGACTGAAAAACAAGAAAAACAACAACAGCAACTTGTCTGTTACCCTTCCCCAAATTCCCCAGCACTGTTCCCATCCCCCCAATTCCCCAATAAAAATCTTAAAAAAAATGCATGCAATGTTAGATCATACTTTTCATTATAACTTAAGAATTTTTCCATATTTAACCTGTTTACAATTATCACCTTCAGTGGCATGTCATCACATTAAGCATATGCCCCCAAATCTACTTAACTAGTCCATTATTCTTGATCAGTTAATTCATATTCAATATTCACCATTATAAATAATAATGAAATAAAGGCCTTTGTACATATTCACTTTAAATATATATTTTCTAACATTTTCCCCAGGGTACACTCCAGTTGTAGGATTACTGGATGGAAACATATGATTTAATAAGTGAACTAATAAGAAATATGGGCACTGCACCTAGTATAGCATCTAACAGAGCTTTTGATGATTGTTAACTATATACCAACATCTCCAAATAACACACAATTTCAAACTGCTTTATGAAAGAGCAGAACTAATTGGCAAAGTCACCAATGATGCAAAATTTAAAAATGTACCCAACAATTAAGAAAATTAATATTCATTCATTAAACAACATTTGTTGAACACCAATTACGAGGTCTGACAATGAGGTTTGTGAACTCATCCTAGAAAAAGTGCAACATACCTCATTGCTGAATATCACTATGACCACCTTCAAAATACTCCCCTTGGGAAACTATGCATTGAACCATCACCTAGTCTACTCTTCAAATAAATTTTGGAACTTTTTCTGGAACTGCCATCAGAGCTGTTGTCATTTTACCCTTGATGTCATGAATGTCATCATAATGTCTTCCTTTTAATACTTCCTTTATTTTCAGCTAAAGAAAGAAGTCATTGGGGACCACATCAGGTGAGTAGGAAGGGTGTTCCAATACAGTTATTTGATTACTGGCTAAAAACTCCCTCACAGACAGTGTCATGTGTGCTGGTGCATTGTCATGATGCAAGAGCCATGAGTTATTGGTGAAAACTTCAGGTCATTTACGCCTAAATTTATATGCAGCCTTTTCAGCACTTCCAAACAGTAAACTTGGTTAACTATTTGTCCAGTTGGTACAAATTAATAATGAATAATCTCTCTGATATAAAAAAAATGTTAACAACATCATTTTGACTCTTGATTTAGACTGAGGGAACTTTTTTGGTTGTGGAGAATTGGCTGACTTCCATTGTGCACTTTGATCCTTTGTTTCAGGGTCATATTTGTACACCTATGTTTCATCACCAGTGATAACATGGCCCAAAACATTACTTTGCTTCTCCAAAAAGTCTTGGCAAAATTCGACTCTTTTGTGTTTTTTTTTTATCAGTGAGCTCTTTCTGGACCATTTTTGCACACACTTTTCTCATGCCGAGATTTTCCTGTTTCTCTATCAATGTTTACTTGGTCTGCTATGCTTCTCACAGTCAGCTGATGATTTTGACACAGAATTTGATAAAATTTTGCAATGTTTTCATCAGTTCTGCTCGTTATTGGCCACCCTGACCTCTTTTCATCAGTGACATATTCTCTCCCCTCAGAAAAACATTTAATCCATTTGTACACTGC
Source organism: Hipposideros armiger (assembly GCF_001890085.2). Lineage (NCBI taxonomy): Eukaryota > Metazoa > Chordata > Mammalia > Chiroptera > Hipposideridae > Hipposideros > Hipposideros armiger. The sequence continues at coordinate 1,435,706 of NW_017731503.1, forward strand.
TGTTTTTTTTCATGGCATTATTTCCTTACACTTGGATTACCATACCCCTGATTTCACTTCTATTCTTGCCAAGTTTAGCAAGAAATGTAATGTTTGTTTGTTGCTCTAATTTAAGCTCAGACAGTCTCATGATGACACACAAAAACAGGCAACAACAATAATGAATGTTACTCAGCAAGACACCACCACATGTTGACACAAACACAGCTGTGAGACATTGATATACTAAGGTTATGAAACCTTACCAAGCTGTTTGTACAGTGCTGCCAATGTAAGCACACGGTGGCAAGTTCATGAGTTCAATTGTCAGTCCTCGTATGTCTCAGGAGTTCCTCTGGTTGCTGGGCAACAAGTTTAAGATTCTATTTTAATTTGAGCTTACATCCTAATGGGAGAGATGAGTAATAAACAGATATACAATATAAAACTATATATTATAATACAATATGATATATTCTTAAGTACTATGTAAAACTAAAGCTGGATAATGTTATAGGAAATAACTTGTTGGGGATATATGGAACTATTTCAAATAAGGTGATCAGGAGAGATTACTCTAAAGAACTAACATTTGATCAGAGAGCTGAGTGAAAGAGTCATATGATTAAATAGGGAAAGAATGTTCTAGGCAGCAGGATTTGTAAGTATGATTGTACTAAAGTGGAAGAGATAGCTTTTTAAAGAAATAATGAGGCCAATGTGTTTGGGATTTGGTAAGATACCGAATTGGGATGGTAATATGAAATGGGAATGTAGAATGGCCTTGTATACCAGAGTAAAGAGTTTAGATTTTATTCCAATTATATTATGAAGGCATTACTTGATTTTGAGCAAGGGAATAATATGAAAATTTACATTTTCAAAGGATTATGCTGGCTACTGTTCAGAATAGACTAGAGATAAAAGATGATCACCACTCAAATTGGCATGGTAGAGTAGAAATGGTTAGAAAGCGTCAGTTGAATAAATACTTTGAAGGTAAATCTTATAGGACTTGCTGATGGATCAAATAGGGTTATGACAGAAATCGAGGAATTAATAGATTTTTGTCATGCACAAGTAATGAGTACATGGTGCCATTTAATGAAATTGGAAAGTCTGAGGCATGGGTGGTTTTGAGGCAGGGAAATCAAATGGTTAGTTTTGAATATGTTATTTAATATTTATTTTAGATATTCAAGTGAATATGTCAAGGAAGAATAAGTTTCTTTATTTACTTATTTAATTACTAGTGATGTTCACTATCTTTCCCATATGGCTTATTGTGGTCATATTTCTTACTTTATAATTTATTTTTCTTATGTCATTTTTATATTGGTACCTTCTTTATATATTAATTATATTAAGTGAGACTGTCAAAGTAATTTTATATTTATAGCAAATTGTGTGTTATTTGATTTTTTATATAAGATTTTAAGGGCATATGAAAGATTTTAATCAAGATGGTGGAGTAGGAAATCACAGGGCTTGCCTCCTGTTAGGACCACATCAATTAAAATTAAACCATGGAACAATCATTATTGAGAATCACCTCAAGTCTAGCTGAACTGAAACCCTACAACTGTGTACATACAGAAGGAGCCATCTTGGGACTTGTACAAGGGGCAGAGATGTGGAAAGGCCTGGTCCCCCACCCACACGTGAACATTAAAAATTAGGAAGGATATCTCGGCTGTGAAGGTCCCCTGAAGAGGAGCAAGGAGTCCCAACCCCACACCAGTCTTCCCTCACCCAGGGTTCCAGTACCAGGGAGAGAAGTCCCATAACTTCTGGCTGTGAAATCCAGTAGAGATTCTGGCTGAGTGAGCCCGAGGGAAGATGCAGTCCTAGGTGCTCCTCTTAATGGGCCCACACATAGACTTATCACTGATGGACTCGCTTGTTGTGATCTCCAGCACAGGGCCAGCAGCTTGAAAGGCACAAGGGACTTACAGGGAGGAACATAATTGTCTAGCTTCAAGGTGAAGGCTAGAGGAGAAGCTTTCTCTCAGACAGAGGAGCTGGCAAATGCCATTGTCTTTGACGAACCCTCCTCCTCCCTGTGTGCAGACACAGGCAGATGCCATATCTGATTCTTCATCAAACTGGCTATCACCTTTCATATGACCTGCCCTAGTTATGCCCTCAGACCCTGCCCCACCTAACTTTTGGGTACACCCAAGGCAATTCCAGTGGTTTCCCCATTTAAACAGCCTGTCCTGGCTCATGATGTGGACTTTCCTAAAATCTCTTAAATTTTCACAAAACCCAAACAAGCAGCATCCGGTTTAAGTGAGTCCTGTATTTCAGGCTGAGCAGCCCTAAGCCCGACACTAGTGACAGTCACCTTGGTTCATGGCTTGGCCTCTCAAGGCACCTCCAAACACAACATGGGAGGTGGCCATTTCTGGATTGCTTTGTGGTTCATGCCAGGTGGCCCCGGGCAGGGCACAGGCTGCAGATGAACATGCCCTGAAGCACATCTCCTCCCAGAAGGCCCCTGGGGATGGCAGACCTTGTGTCACCTTTGGACTGGGTGAAAGCATCAGTCAGCCACCTTCAAGGATGACACACCCAAAGGGCACACTAGGCAGACACCAGAGCCCAGTTAAAGTGAACACTGCTCTGTAGAGTCAGCCCATGCACAACAGTTCCCCCACTGTAGTCATGTTCAGACCTTACAAGAAATTAGCCTGAGGGTCAATCCCTCCAATTGTTCAGACAGCAACCAAGGCTCAACTACAACAGCAGGCCACAGACAACCCACACAAGGGACACCTGGAGCACCCGACTCCAGTGACCAGGGAGACTGCACCACTGGGTCGCACAGGACACCTACATAAGCCCACTCTACTAAGACTGGGAGGCACAGAAGTCCTACCTAACACATAAAAACTACACAGGGAGGCAGCTTAAATGGGGAGACAAAGAAACATATCCCAATCGAAAGAACAGAACAAAACTCCAGAGAAAGAACTAAACAAAATGGAAACAAGCAATCTACCAGATGCAGAGTTCCAAACACTGGTTATAAGGATGGTCAAAAATCACAGGGAGAATTTCAACAGAGATGGGAAACATAAAAATTAAGATAGAGGGCTGGCCGAGTGGCTTGGGAGCACAAGCTCTGAGCAGCAGGGACACTGGTTCGTATCCCACATGGGCCAGTGACTCTGTGCTCGCTACACCTAAGATGGTGAACAACAACTTGACCTGAAGCTGAGCTGCTGTGAATCACCAGTGATGATGTAGGCTGCAGTGGGATGCTATTAGCTACCATGAGCAGCTGGCAGCTGGCATGAGCTGCCGTGGGAGCCACTATGAGCAGCCATCCAATGGCTGGTGACCAATCTGCTTCAGCCAGGAAGAGCAAAATTATCACAATCCAACATGGGCCAGTGAAGCGATGTCCTCCACAACTAGACTGAAGAACAAAAGGACAGCAACTTGTCTGTTCCCCTTCCCCAATTCCCCAATGTTGTTCCCTCCCCCAACTTCCCAATAAAACCTTTAAAAATTTTTTGAGATAGAAAACATAAATTAAGAACCAGTCAGATATAAAGAATACAATAACTGAAATGAAGAATACTCTGGAGGAAATGAAGAGTACATCAGTAGATTAGATGAAGTAGAGAATAGAATTAGTGATTTAGAAGGTAAGGTAGCAGAAAGCACTCAATCAGAACAGAAAAAAATTGAAAAAAATGAGAAGTTTAGGGGCCTCTGGGATAATATCAAGTTTACCAACATTCACATCATAGGGTTACCAAAAGAAGAAGAGAGAGAACATGGAATTGAAAACCTTTTTGAAGAAATAATGATTAAAATTTCCCTTACCTGGCAAAATAAATAGATATACAAGCCCAGAAGGTGCAGACAGTCCCAAACAAGATGAACCCAAAGAGGTCCACATCAAGACACATCATAATTAAAATGCCAAAGTTTAATGACATAGAAAAAAATTTTAAAGCGGTAAGAGAAAAGCAGTTAGTTACTTACACGGGAGCTCCCATAAGACTATTAGCTGATTTCTCAACAGAAACTTTGCAGGCCAGAAGGGATTGGTATGAAATATTCAAAGTGATGAAAAGTAAGGACATACAACCAAGAATCCTTAGCCAGCAAAGTTATAATTTATAATCAAAGGATGGATAAAGAGTTTCCCAGGAAATAAAAAGGTAAAAAAGTCACCACCCAACCAATATTACAAGGAATTTTACAGGGACTTCTTTAAGACAAAAAATTAAAAAAGTATGCATAATAAAATGGCAATACCTACATACCTGTCAACAATTACTTTCCATGTAAATAGATTAAATTCTCCAATCAAAAGATAGGGTGGATGAAAAGTTAAGAAAAAAAGACCCTTACATATGCTGCCTACATGAGACTGACCACAGATAAAAAGACACATGCAGACTGAAAATAAAGGGATGGGAAAAAATATATTTCTTGAAAATGTAAATGAAAAAAAAAAAGCTGTGTTAACAATAATTATACCAGACAATATAGACTTTAAAACAAAGGCTGTAACAAGTGACAAAGAAGGACCCAGTAATTCCACTTCTGGGCGATTATCCAAAGAAACTGAAAATGCTATTTTGAGGGAATGTGTGCATCCATATGTTGATTACACAATTGTTTACAATGGACAAGATATGGAGGCAGCCTGGGTGTCTATCAGTGGATGAATGGATAAAGAGTAGGTGGTACATATATACAATGCACTATTGCTCAGCCATGGAAGTGAATACTTTTTTGCCATCTGTGGCAACCTGAAGAGTATTGTGTTGAGTGAAGTATGTCAGACAGTAAAAGACAGATGCAATGTGGTTTTCTTTATATGTGGAATATAAGACCAAAATAAACAAACATAACAGAACCAAACTCATAGATACAGAGAACATATTGATGGATACCAGATGGAAGGCGGAGTGGGAATGGGTGAAAAAGAGGAAGGGATTAAAAAGTAAAAATTTTTTTTCACAAAGTAGTCATGGGGATGTAGGGTATAGCATTAATATTGTAATATGAATATGGTGCCAGATGAGTACTAGATTTATTGGGGCAATAGATGGTAAGGGGTTGTGGGACAGGGTAAAAAAAGGTGAAGACATTAAGAAGTACCAATTGGTAGTTACAAAATAGTCACAGGGATATAAAGTAATTCATAGGGAATATAGTCAATAATATGGTAATAACTATGTATAGTGCCAAGCTGGTACTAGACTTGTCAGGGTGATCACTTCTTAACTTATATAAATGTGTGATGACTATGCTGTACACCTGAAGTTAATATAAAATAAAATTGAATGCCCACTGTAATTTAAAAAAATAAGAAAAAAGGGAAAAGGTGAAGGGGAATAAAAGGTTCAAATTTTAGGTATAAAACAGGTAAGTCATGGGGATGTAATGTACACCATAGGGAACACAGTCAGTTATATTGTGACAGCCTCGTACAGTGTCAGATTGTTTCTGGACTTACCATGGTGATCCCCTTTTTAGGTATATAAATGTGGAATATTTATTGTTTATAACTGAAACTAACATAGTATTGTATGTTAGCTATATTTTAATAAAAAGTATTTAAATAAAGATCTCAAGAATAACTTAATGTATCAGTTGTTTTCATCACAATTTATTGTATTGCTCTTAAGACATTACCATTCCAGTGCTTTGATAAATGTTTAATTTTATTTAGTTTTTATAAGTTATTTAACATTAATCCATTAGGAATTCACTGGATGAATGTTATAATCTCACACAAACAGTGTTAACATGAATTTTTTTAGAGATTCTTAATACTAAATAAAATGTTACTCCATGGTATTTATTTATATATGTTATTTAGGATATAAAATTCTGAAGAGAAACAACAAATAGTTTTCTGTGTCTAATACAGGCAGTGAAAGACCCTTTGTGACTGATGCAAATCCCTTGGCTTGGTTATTTTCATACACATACTCCCCTTTAGTTTTTTTCTTCAGGTGTATCTCCTGTAAGCAGTGCTCATACAATATTTGGCATGTCAGACAATTGTTAAGTGAATCACTTTTACCAAAACAGCATCTGTTGTGTTTATTTTATGTTTTTAATTCTTGATCTAGAACTTTGGAAGTTAATTGGAAGTCTTCCAGTTCTTAAACTGCATAAGTTCATTGGTATAGTTGAGTTCCTCTGCTGTTATTATTTATGCCTTACATACATTTTATAATTATTCCTTTATTTTTTCAGTACTTAATAAAAATTAAGTTGAGATTAGAGGGTACTATTTTCAGTAATAGAAATTACTGCAATTACATCAGACCACTATGCTGTATATCTGAAATTAATATAAAATAATATGGAATGTCAACTGTAAGTGAATAAATAAACAATTTAAAAATAAAATTAAAAACCATAAAAACAAATAAATCTGGAGAGAATTATGGACCCTAGAGTTTTGAAAATTTAAGGGCTGCAACTAATCGTTATGTTTTGTTTCCATTAACCACATTAAAAAGTGAATATTTCCATAGTGTTTACCGTAATACTAAAGTTAAATAAACGTTTATTTTTTGAGTTGATGCCTGTTTCCTGAAAGGCTCAGAAATTTCCCAAAATGTTGAAATTTTTATGCAATAATTCAAGAACTGACTTGTAATCCAGAGTTGAATGTTTATAATGATAAAATGCATCTGTTAGAATATTTATGGCAGAAAAAATGTGTTATTCACTTAAATTTGTAATTTGTATTTTCCATAGCAGGTTGGTTTTATCAATGTTGTGATAATTAACTCATTGAATCTATTTAATAAATTTCAGTGAGTTCAACTATTTTTTTATAGTCAGTACATTTCTCCATTTATTTGTTTTTAATTTATTGCAGTATTTTTATATTAGTTTAAGTGTACGAAACAACATGATTAGACACTTATAGCCCTCACAAAATGAAAATGCTCCCAGTCTACTATCCATCTCACTTCATATATAGCTATATATATACCACTGATTATATTCTCTATCTTGTACTTTATATCTCATGTAAATTTTTTTTGACGTTCAATATTCTAGATCAGCTTTAGGTGTACAGCACAGTGGTCAAGCATCTACACACAATCTATGAAGTGATCCCCCTGATAAGTCCAGTAAGAAAATGTTCAATTATTTTAATAAAAGAAACGAAACTTGGAACAATACTATGGATTTTATGGAAATAAAAAGAATTATAAGAGAATACTATGTAAAATTTTATTTCCACAAATTATTTAATCTAGATGAAATGAACAAATTCTGAACAACAAGCAAACTACCAAAACTGATTAAAAATAAAACGGAAAACCTGAATAGACTATGAAAACCTGAATTGGTAATCAAAAACCTCCCAACAAAGAAATACAGAAAAAGATGTCTTCACTAGCAAATTCTACCAAACATTTAAAGAAAAATTTACACCAATCTCTTCCAAGAAATAAAAGAGCAGGAAATATTTCCTAACTAATTCTGTGAAGCCATCATTACCCTGATACCAAGGGCGGCAGACTGGGGGAGGGGGGTTGTCACTTCAAGGGGTAAAAACTATAACTATTGCACTATGTTGTACAGCTGAAATTATTTTTTTTAAATGTGTATTTCACAATAAAAATAATATAAATAAATAATGACTTGAAAAGAAAATTGCAGACCAATATCTCTTAAAAATGCAGGTACAAAAATCCTTAGCAATATATTAGCAAATCAAATTCAGCAACATATTCAAATATTGCACACCAGACCAAGTTGGAAATATTCAATTTATGTTGAGGATGTGGAGAAATTGAGAACATCCTAAAATGCTGGTGGAGTGTAAAATGGTTTACACACTGTGGAAAACAATTTGGCAGTTCCTCAAAAAGTTAAACAGAATTTGCAGGCTGTCCAAGTGGCACGTTGGTTAAAAGTTGGCTTTGGGACACCAGGTCTGAGCAGAAGGGCCGTGGTTTGGATCCCACATGAAGGCCAATGACGCTGCGTCCTCTACAGCTAATATGGTGAACAACAGCTCCACCTGCAGCTGGGCTGATGTGAGTCACTGGCAATGACATACTGCAGTGGGGCTGACTCGCAGCTGGTGTAAGCTTTCATGAGCTGCTGTGAGCCACCATGAGTGGTCGTCCAATGGTTGGTGAGTGACTGCCTCACCCAGGAAGAGTGCAATGATAATACCAACATGAGCCAGTGAAGCAATGTCCTCTACAACTAGACCGAAGAACAAAATGACAGCAACTTGTCTGTTCCCCTTCCCCAATTCCCCAACGCTATCCCCCCCCCCAATTCACAATAAAATCTTTAAAAAAAAAGAATTAGCATATAACCCAGCATTTCCACTCCTGGGTATATACTCAAAAGAGCTGAAAACAAGTACTCAAAGAAATGCATTTACACACATGTTTATAGCTACTCACAATAAGTAAAAAGTAGGAAAAAGCCAAATATCCATCAAGAGATGACTGAATAAACAAACTGTGATATATACAATGCAATATTATTTGTCCATAAAAAGTAATGCAGTACTGATAAATGCAACCACATGGATGGACCTTGAAAACATTATGGTAAGACAGATAAGTCAAACACAAAAGATCATAGATTGTATAATTCCACTTTTGTGAGTCATCCAGAATACAAAATCCATCAACACAGAACTAGTCATTGCCAGGGTCAGGGTGGAGGCAGAAATTGTGAGTGGCTTCTTAATGCATACAGTTTCCTTTTAGAGTGATGACAATGTTTTGGATTTAGGCAGAGATAATATTTGCACATTTTGAGTGTACTAAATTTTACACTTTAAAATGATTATTTGTTAATTTTGTTATATGAATTTTACTAAATTTAAAAAGCACTGACTTGTTTATTATTCCACATTAATTTACAATTTTGCCAAGCCACTGCCCCTAAATCCCCTAGCATGATTTTTAGCAGAAATGCATTAAAATTATATGTTGATAAAGAACATATGAACATCTTTTCTCTCCAATGATCTTCCCATCCCAAAACATTGTGTGTGTTTTTATTTTTTTCAAATCTTCTTAGGGTGATTCATATTTTGAACTTGCTGCAAATGATTTACTCCTCTCATTGCAACTATTCTAAATATAAAGTTGAATCCTTAATTTGTCTATTTTTTTCCTTTTTCTTTTTTATCTGAGCCATCCTGCCACCTGTTGGCAGCTCAGCAGCAGCTCAGCTCAGGCCAGGAATTGAACCGGCAACCTATTGCTCAGAGCTAGCACTCTTGAGCAAGCTCTTAACCAACTGAGCCACTCGGCCGGCCAATTTGTTTATTTTTCAAATTGTTTATAATTTGAAAGTTGAAAAATGATACATATAACTTTATCTATTCAATAATGACAATAAAGAATAACATCATAAAATGTGGAGGAAAAGTTTGAAGTTTAGATAGTGCTCACAGGATAAGAATGTGTCTAATACTAATTAAAACAATCAGATCAGGAGGTCTAGAGTACAAAGATCACGATTTGTGGTCTTAATCCACAGACAAAATGGTTTAAAAGTTTTTTGGTTTTTTTTTAAAGATTTTTATTGGGGAATTGGGGGGATGGGAACAGTGCTGGGGAATTGGGGGAAGGGGAACAGACAAGTTGCTGTCATTTTGTTCTTCAATCTAGTTGTGGAGGATGTTGCTTCACTGGCCCAAGTTGGCACCAACACTGTGCTCTTCCCTGGCGAGGCAGATCAGTCGCCGGCTTCTGGACGGCCGCTCACTGCGGCTGCTGGCCGCTCATGCTGGCTGCTGTCTATATACGGTAGCCCATGGCAACCCACTGCCACAGGGACTGCAGCCTACGCCGTCGCCGGCGACTCATGGCAGCCCAGCTCCAGGTTGAGCTGTTGTTCAGCATCTTAGCTGTAGAGGGCAGTGTCACTGGCCCTCATATGTGGGATCCGAACCGGGGCCCTCTGGTATCACAAGCGTGTTCTTAACCATCGCTCCACTCGGCCGGCCCCGAAATGGTTTATTAATAAGGATTCTTTCAATTGGACATTACAAAAAATAAAACCTCATGACAATTTAAAGAAATAAATATATATTTCCTAATATAACACAAAGTTCCAAAGTAGAATGTATCCAGAAAGGTTAACTCATAATTCAATTGTCATTAAGTACTGAGTTCTTTCCCTCTTTTTACTTTATGTTTAAAGCATCAGCTTTTGTCTCTGGGCTAGCTCTCCTCATAGTTTCAGGATGTTACTAAAACACAAGGCTTGGGCAGGGAAACTACTTCATCCATTGGATTTCTTTGAGGTTAAACTTTCCCCAGAAGTTCAGACACACACACACACACACACACACACACACACACACACACACACACTCAGTATACTTCCTTTTACACATTACTGGCTAGAATTGTGTGGCATACTTGATTTCTAGAATAATCTCATTTAAAAGGACTGAGATTAATCCATGCTTAGTAAACACGCATGACCCTGTGAATGAGGGTGAATATTGAACACATCAGAGCTTCCTAGCATGAAAAGAGTGTGAGTTAAGACTTCGAGTAGCAATCAGTAGTCTCCTTTAGCTATTTGAGCATATTTAAGACAGTTGATTTAAAGTCTTGAAGTCTTTTTCTGATGAGCTAAATGTCTACTTCTTCAGGGAAAGTTTTTGTTAATGTCTTCTTTTCCCTTGAATGATTAATACTATTTTGTTTCTTTGCATGGCTCATAATTTTTATTGAAAACTGGAGTTTGGAATATTATAATTTTGTATCTCTGGAAATCTGAATCTTTCCCTTCCTGAGGGTTTGTTGTTATTTGCTGTGAGTTGTAGGTTTTTGTGTGTTTAATGACTTTCTAAGTTATATTTCAAAGATGATATTTTGTTGTGTTTGGTCTGCAAGGACTTATTTTCTTTAGTATGTGGTTAGATAGTGGTTTGACAGAGATTTACTTAGAACAGAGAGACAAAGAAAAAAAAATGAAATACTTTTCAGTCTTTGCAGAGTGCTTCTGTTTTGGGGCATTATGTCAAGGCTTAACAATTCCATTTACAACTTTACATTAGCCTTCATTTCCTAGTTGCACTGAGCCTAAACCCCAGACATAGTTGAAAGCTTAGAGTCATCTCATGTTTTCTAACTATTTTTCCTGACCTGGGAATTCATTTGGCTTTCTAGATTTCCTGTTATATATACATGAAAACATTTTAAAGCCCTTTTTCCACAAAGTAACTCTTCCTTCAGTACTTCCACAGTTTTTCATCATGTTAATTATTTGCCCTTATTGTAATCTTGTGCCCTAGGTGGCAGCAGATTATTCATGTACCTTTTAATGTGTTTAAGGAATATCTTCTACTTAGGTGCTTCTCTGCCTAAGAAAGTTCTGAGTTAAGTGAAAGAAAAGCAAGTGTCTTGCATCAATCTTTTAAGGAACACCCAGACAAGTAAAAACAGAAAAACACCATACCTTGGGAACAAAATTATCTCTGTTCCTTTCAGAAGTAGGTCTCAACAACTGGAAATTTGACTGTCTTCTTCAACATTGTTACTGCACCAATATTATCTCCATTTTATAGATATATAATCAAAGGTTTACGCCTAATTCTAGAGAGGTTCAGTAAATTTCCAAGGTCTCACTGGTAGTAAGAAAAGTGATGGTATTTTAAATTGAGCCTTTCTTACTCCTGAGAGTGTGATCTCTCCATGTGTGTGTTTTCTTACATGCCCATCTATCCTCCATACTTGGTCATGTTAGACTCAGTATATGCTCATTCCCTCTTCCCCATGCACACTTGGTCTCTGATTAAAGTTGCATCCTCAAGGGCTCTGTCCACATAGTTCACTGGTAACCCCCTACTACTATCTTGCTATTAGCTACCCTTTCCCACAGATTTAGTTTCTCCTTTGTTCCTTGCCTGCCTTGTGAACTACTCTTCTAAATTTTATTGGAAACATACTTTAATAGTACAGATTTTTGTACATTGATTTCACTTGCCACATGTATGTCTTAATATGCAATAGCAAGTTATTCTCTGATTATTTGGTTTTATCCATTTTTCTCTCTTCTTCAGTACTTCTTATTATTGGCCAAATACCTACTATTTAAAACCAATCTTGTGTCCATTATGTTTTCCTCTTTTACCTTTCTTTATCGTTTTCCTCTATAGTCTTATATTGGTTCAAAATTTTGTCCTTTGCATCACTGACTCAGTTTTCTCCAATGTCGTCTTTTATTTATTTCTATTAAAGCAGGTTTCCTGTAGCATGCATACACTGTTGGCACATAGCAATGATTCAACAAGTGCAGGTTTCTCCCTCGAGGTGTGAGACAAAGCAACTCAAAGGCAAATTTGGGTATGGTCCATTGGAAGCATCCTTGATAAGAATCTAATTTTAGATTTAAAAAGGGGGAGGAATGTTAGTTAGGTACTTAACCACACTGCCTGAAAAATTCTGAGACAAAGCAGGCTTCACATTGTAACTTTTTGATAACCACTAAAGTATTATTAGCATCAACAATGGAGTAGTCCAAGGTAGCAACCTGAGTTACTTTATCAGCTAGGATAAATGACTATGTAGGCTCCAGAAAATAAATGAACTCAGCCTATCAGAAAAAAGATGATATCAATTTATACCAGAATCAGAAATAAATTTCTAATTTTTTCATCCCAATGATATACATAGAACTTTTCTCCTATAAATTTTACAGGGACCTCAGGTTGGAGATTCTTGACACCTATACACATTCTACCATCTTCCCAGAAGAGCATATACTATAACCAATAAAATTAGAAAGTATTTAAATACACTTAACTCTGCAACTAGTCTAAATATAAATTGAACATTTTGTGATCTACAAGGCAGTCTATAGTCTTGTAGTGCTTCATTCACAGTACTTTGTGTAATCCTATATTCTGACTGCACAGTGCATGTGGAAGTTCTAAGTAGTTAAACTTGTATGAATGCTGACTCCAGGGTCTCTTAAGTGACCCTGGAAATTGGCATTTTCCATTAGGGTGAACTGCACACTTTGTACTGAGCATTCGTGTAATTATTGTAACAAAATCCATTTGTTTCCTTTTTTCATAAACTGGAACTTTCTCTAAAATCACTTTAATTAGAATTCAGATTGTGGCATTATTTCATATTTTCTTATGGCAGAATAGTATTCCACTGTGTATGCATACCACATCTGGATGGGTCTTGAGATTATTATGCTAAATGAAATAAGTCAGACAGAAAAAGTCGAGAACCATATGATTTCACTGATCTGTGGTGTATAAATCTGAAAACAACAAAGTAACAAGATAAACAAATGAAGAAACAAAAACTCATTGACACAGACAATAGTTTAGTGGTTACCAGAGGGTAAGGGGCAAGAGGGGTTGTAGCTGAGGGTAAAAGGGATCAAATATAGGGTGATGAAAGGAGAACTGACTCTGGGTGGTGAACACACAATATGATATACAGATGATGTATTACAAAATTGTACACCTGAAACCTATGTAACTTTACTAACAATTGTCATCTCAATAAACTTTAATTAAAAAAAAAAACCTTCAGATTTCATAACATGAAAGTGACTGGCAAAATTTGAATGATGCTAATGAAATATTTAATTTTTTAAATCTTTTATTTTTAAATATTCTAGTTTATTAATAAAGGGGAAAAGAGTGACAGCATATTTTATTTTTATTCATAATTAAAACCAAAACTGATAGTTCTTCGTAAAATTGTTAGTGGAAATCCTACATTTTCTTAATTAGAAAAATCTACATTTTATATAACAATTTATTTTCCACTAATTGCCATATCAAAGTTTAAAATGGTTATGCTTACAGGGTGCTTATTAGACGTTCAATGGTAACAAATAATCTTTGTCCTAAAAATATGTATAATCTAGTTTGGAAACCACACCAAAACACATAACAAAATTAGATCATGATAAGGATAAAACTGATATAAAAATAAATACTATGGGGCCGGCCGAGTGGCGCGATGGTTAAGAACTGGCTTGGGATGCCAGAGAGCCCCGGTTTGGATCCCACATATGAGGGCCAGTGACACTGCCCTCCACAGCTAACATGCTGTACAATGCTCAACCTGGAGATGAGCTGCTGTGAGTCACCAGCGATGGTGTAGGCTGCAGCCCCTGTGGCAGTGGGTTGCCATGGGCTACCGTGTGTACCCAGCAGCCAGCGTGAGCGGCCAGCAGCCACACTAAGTGGCCGTCCAGAAGCCAGTGACTGATCTGCCTCATCCGGGAAGAGCGCAATGATGGTGCCAACTTGGGCCAGTGAAGCAACGTCCTCCACAACTAGACTAAAGAACAAAAGGACAGCAACTTGTCTGTTCCCCTTCCCCCAATTCCCCAGCACTGTTCCCATCCTCACAATTCCCCAATAAAAATCTTTAAAAATAAATAAATAAATAAACAAATAAATATTATGATTATGAACAACTCACACCCATTAGGATGCCTACTATCAGAAAACAAAAATAATAACAGTAAAAATGTTGTTGTTGGGGAGGATGTGAAAATTTGGAGGCAACCAGCCCTTGTGCACTGCTGCTGGGAATGCAAAATGGTGCAGGTGCTGTTGCAAACAGTATGGAATTTCCTCCAAAAATTATAATTACCATCAAATTAAATTATTATACTTCTGGGTGTGTACCCAAAATAATTTAAAGCAGAGACTCAAAAAGATATTTCATAATAGCATTATTTACAACAGCCAAAAGGGAAAAGCAACCCAAATGTCCATCAGTGGATGAATGAATAAGCCAAACATTGTATGTCCATACAACAGGATATTATTAAGTTTTAAAGAGGAAAAAAACTCTGACGCAGGCAATAACATGGATGAACACTGAGGACATTATGCTATGTGAAGTAAGGCAGACACAAAAAGACAAATACTGTATGTTACTTACCACTCATATGAGGTGCCTAATATAGTCACATTCATAGAGACAGAAAGTAGAATGGTGGTGCCAGGCACTGTGGGAGGGGGATAGGGAGTTATTGGTTAATATGGACAGAGTTTAGTTTTGCAAGATGAAGAGTCCTGGAGATGATGGTGGTGATGGAAGCACAACAATGTAAATGTACTCAATGCCACTGAACTGTACCCTTAAAAACAGTTAAAATGGGACATTTTATGTTATCTGTATTTTACCACAATTAAAAATGATTTTTCATCATATATTTGATCCCTTTTACCCTCAGGGTGGTGAACACACAATGTGACATATAGATGCTGTATTACAGAATTTTACATTTGTAAATTTGCAAACAATTGTCACCCCAATATACTTTTAAAAATGTGGGTTTTTTAATGACTATTTTAGAAACTCTTGATCCCACTTGCAATAATATGAAACCTATGCGAAATTTTACCTAAACTCTTGTTTTTACAGGAGGTCACCTCTTCCCAAGTGTCTCCTGCTTTTAATTATGACTGAGGAATCAAAAGTTCAAAGTACTACTGAGAGTACAATAAAATAAGTTTAATGTAGATCAAATAAAATATAACCGGAAAATTAAAGCATATTTTGTTAATTTGATTTAGTGTAAGAGTACAAAAAGTTATTTCTTGTAGTCAACAGCGTTTTTGCTGTACATTTATTCCATTCAGATGTCCATTTATTCATTGGGTGTTATTTTGCTATTACAGGGTATTTTTATTTCACACTGGCAGAACTCCAGGATAACACAGCAGATGGAATTTGGAACACTATGGTTTAGGGAGGGCAGGTCACTCTATAGGATTCAATGGGTTTAGAATGCCAAATAATTAAACACCTAGAGATGAAGTGCACTTTCTCTGGCTGAATTCTGGCAAGTATGTCTTATTTCAATATTCATGGAATCATGGCCAGGTCAGGGGTGTATGGTTTTTGAGAAATAACAATCCTACCAACCCAGAGAATCTTCTCCTTAAAATGTAGAAAAGACAGAAAGAAGATTTATTGAATAAACATAGCCATATTACAATGTCTCAGAGGTAAGCCAAAAGAAAATTTGCCTTACTTATAAAAGCAAACAGTCACCACTCATTATGTACATAGGTTCTAAAGTCCTCACTAGCAAGACTTAACACTGTTCTTTGCTACAAATTCTTTCATAAAGCTCATCCTAAATTTACTTGGAAATGCAGGTAACCACTTGTTTCAGTTAATTGCATTTCTCCAAAGGTATATTAACCAATCAGATAGTTACAACCCAGAGCAAGGTAACTAGCTTAATCTCTCACCATGACAGAAAGCTAGAAGTGCTATCTTTGTAAATGTTTACATTTCAAAGGAATGGCTCCCAGCACTTAAAAAGCATCTCTAGGCTGTAAACCTGGCAAGAAGTATTTCTAAACCTCTAAAAGGATATACATGCATATGTCAAGGTTAGCTTAGAGAAAGAGTCAGAACCACTAGGTTTCTCTTTTTACTTTTATTTAACTTTTCAATTAAGGCGACATTTTATATTATTTTATATAATTTTCAGGTGTATAGCATAGTGGTTAGTTACTTATATAATTTATGAAGTGAGTCTCCAATTAATCTAGTACCCACCTGGCACCTATACATAGTTATTAAAATATGATTGACTACATTCCCTATTCTGTATTTTATATCGCCATGAATATTTTGTAACTACCAACTTGTACTTCTTAATCCCATCAACTTTTCCAACCACCCCCCAAACCCCCTCTCCTCTGGTAACCATCAGTTTGTACTCTGTATCTATGAGTCTATTTCTGTTTTCTTTATTTATTTGTATTGTTCTTCCAATTCCACATATAAGTGAGATCATATAGCATTTGTCTTTCTCAGTCTGACATATTTCACTTAACATAATACCCTCTAGGCACATCCATGTTGCTGCAAATGGTAAGATTTTATTTCTTTCATGGCCTAGTCATATTCTATTGAATATATGTACCACATTTTTTTACCCAATAGTCGTTTGATGGACAATTAAGTTGCTTTCATACCTTGTAAATAGCAATGAAGTGAACATAAGGGTGCATATGTCTTTTTGAATTAGTATTTTTAATTAGTTTGGGTAAATAGCCAGAAGTGGAACTGCTGGATCATAAGGTAGTTTCATTACTAAATTTTTGAGGAACCACCATATTGTTTTACATAGTGGCTGTACCAATTTGGCAACCCCACCAACAGTGTATAAGGATTCCATTTTCTCCACACCCTCAACAATACTTGTTTGTTGATTTATTGATGATGGCCAATCTGACAGATGAGATGATATCTCATTGTGGTTTTTATTTGCATTTCTCTGATGATTAGTGACACTGAGCATTTTTTCATATGTCTATTGGTTAAGCATATATCTTCTTTGCAGAAATTTCTATTCAGGTCATCTTCCCATTTTTAAATTAGATTGTTTATTATGGGTCTTGAGTTGTATCAGTTCATTATAAATTTTGGGTATTAACCCCTTTTTGAATGTATCATTGGTGAATATCTTCTTCCATTCAGTTGGTTGGTTGTCTTTTCATCTTGTTGATGCAAAATGAATTTCATTTTGTGGTGCAAAAATTTTTGAGTTTGACATAGTACCATTTCTTTATATTTATTTATTAAATTTATTGGGATAACATTGGTTAGTAAAATTATATAGGCTTCAAATGTACATTTCTATAATATATCACTTAAATACTGTATTGTGTGTTTATCACCCAGAGTCAGTTCTTATATCACCATATGATTGATCCTCTTTTTCTCTTCTGTCATTCTCCCTCCCCACTTAACCTGTGGTAACCACTAAACTGTTGTCTGAGTCTATGAATTTTTGTTTCCTTGTTTGTTTTTCTTGTACCTTTGTTGCTTTCAGTTTTATATCCCACATGAGTGAAGTCATATGATTCGTAACTTTTTTCTGTCTGACTTATTTTGCTCACCATGATAATCTCAAGATCCATCCAAGTTCTTGCAAATAGCAATGCTTCATCCTTTCTTATGGCTGCATAATATTCCATTGTGTATATGTACCACATCTTCTTTACCAAATCAACTATCAAAGGACACTTTGGTTTTTACCATGTCTTGGCCACTGTGAATAATGCTGCAATGAACATAGGGGTACATATATTTTTACAGATAAAGGTTTTCAGATTTTGGGGATAGATATCCAGAAGTGGGATTGCTAGGTTTTATGGTAATTCTATTCTTTGTTTTTTGAGGAACCTCTGTAATGTTTTCCATTAGGGCCCCTTTTACTCCATAGCCTCTCCAACATTTGTTATTGCTTGTCTTGTTGATGATATCCACTTTAACAGGTGTGAGATGATATTTTATTGTGGTTTTAATTTGCATTTACCTTATAGCTAGTGAAGTTGAGCATTTTTTCATATGCCTGTTGTCCATTTGTATGCCTGCTTGTGAGAAGTGTCTGTTCAGGTCCTCTAGCCATTTTTCAATTGGATTGCTTGATTTTTCTGTTGCTGAGTTGTACAAGTTCTTTATATATTTGGATTTTAGCTCCTTATTGTAGGCACTGTTTGCAAATATCTTCTACCATTTGGTTGGTTGCCTCTTTGTTTTGTTGATGGTATTTTTTGCTGTGCAGAAGCTTTTTAGTTTAATATAGTCCCATTCATTTATTTTAGCTTTTACTTCCCTTGCCATCAAAGTCAAATTCATAAAATTATCTTTGAGCCCAAGATCCATAAATTTAGTACCTAAGCTTCCTTCTATGCAGTTTATTGTTTTGGGTCTCATGTCTAGGTCTTTGACCCACTTTGAGTTGATTTTGAGATACAGTGACAGATAGCAATCTAGTTTCATTCTTTTGCATGTAGCTTTCCAATTTTCCTGGCACCATATATTGAAAAGGCTTTCTGTTCTCCATTGTATGTTTTTGGCTCCTTTGTTGAAAATTATCTGCCCATATATATGTGTGTTTATTTCTGGGTTTTCAATTCTATTTCATTTGACTGTGTGTCTGTTATCTTAAGAAACAGAAGAAATAAAAATAAAAATAAAAAAACACCTCACGCAACATTACATCTTAAAGAATTAGAAAGAAAAAATGAAACCCAAAGTCAGCAGAAGGAAGGAAATAATGAAAATTAGAGCAGAACTAAATGAAATGGAGAAAAAAACAATAGAAAAATATTTTCTCTTTTGTTTCTTTTACCCGAGGATATATACAGGTAAAAATATTCCTAGGATTAATGTCTGAGAGTTTATCACCTATGTTTTCTTCTAGTAGTTTTATGGTTTTGAGTCTTCCATTGAAGTCTTTAATACATTTTGAGTTTATTCTTGTTTATGGAGTAAGTAGGTCATCCAGTTTCATTTTTGTTCTATTTATCTGTCCAGTTTTCCCAACACCATTTATTGAATAGACTGTCTTTACCCCATTGTATATATAGTCTTAACTCCTTTGTCATAGATGAGATGACCACATAGGCATGGGTTTATTCTTAAGCTCTCTATTCTGTTTCATTGATCTAAGTGACTGTTTTTATACCAGTAACATGCTCTTTTGATTGCTATAGCCTTGTAGCACAATAACTCCAACTTTCTTCTTTTTCAAGGTTGCTGTGGCTATTTGGTGCCTTATGTGGTTCCATATGAATTGGGTTTTTTTCATTTATTTTTTTATTGTGAAATACACATTTTTAAGAATTAGCTTCAGCTGTACAACACAAGGCAATAGTTATACTGTTTACCTCTCAAAGTGACAAACTCCCACCCCCAATCTGCCACCTCACTTCCCCGCCCAATATGATACATATCTATTACAATTCCCTTGACTCCACTACCACACTATACTCCACACTGCGTGACTATATATATATATATATATATATATATATATATATATATATACACCTATATATTCAGTTATAGCTGACATACAATATTATACAACATCAGCTTCAGGTGTACAGTGCAGTAATCAAGCCTCTACCCCATCCATGATGCGGTTTCCCTAACAAGACACATGACCATTTAACACCCTACAAAATGTTTGCAACATTATTAATTATATTCTTTGAAATGTCTTTCATGTCCCTGTGGCAATATTGTAGTTACCTATTTATGATGCTTTATCTCTTCCCTTTCTCCCTCATCCTTAAACCCCTCCCAACTAGCAACCATAAGTTGTCCCTCTATATCTCTGAGACTATTTCTGTTTACTTTGCTCATTCATTCAGTTATTTA
>NW_017731503.1:1456430-1521847 GCF_001890085.2 Hipposideros armiger
CATTTCCAGTTTTTTGAGATATCTCCATACTGATTTCCATAATGGCTGCACCAATCTGCAGTCCCACCAACAGTGTACCAGGGTTCCCTTTTCTCCACAACCACACCAGCACTTGTTGTTTGTTGATTTATTGATGATAGCCATTCTTACCAGAATGAAGTGGTATCTCATTGTGGTTTTTCTTTGCATTTCCGTAATGATTAGTGAGGTTGAACAGTATTTCAGATGCCTGTGGGCCATCTGTATGTCCTCTTTAGAGAAATGCCTCTTCATATCCTCTGCCCATTTTTTAATTGGGTTGTTTGTTTTTTTTGGTGTTGAGTTGAATGAGTGTTTTATAAATTTTGGACATTAACCCCTTATCAGATATATCCTTGGCAAATATCTTCTCCCATTCAGTAGGCTGCCTTTTTGTTTACTGATGATTTCCTTTGCTATGAAAAAACTTTTAAGTTTGATGTAATCCCATATGTTATTATTTTATTTTATTTCCCTTGGCTGAGGGGCAATATCATTAAAAATATTACTGAGGGTAATGTCTGCAAATTTACTCCCTATGTTTCTTGTAGTTTTGTGGTTTCAGGTCTTACATTAAGTCTTTAATCCATTTTGAATTTGTCTCATATATGGTGTAAGTAGGTGGTCCATTTTCATTTTTTGCATGTGTCATTCCAATTTTCCCAGGACCATTTATTAAATAGACTATCTTTACTCCAATGTAAATTCCTGCTTCCATTGTTATTGATTAAATGACCATATATGGATGGGTTTATTTCTGGGCTCTCTATTCTGTTCCATTGGTCTATGTGTCTGTTTTTATGCCAGTACCATACTGTTTTGATTACTGTAGTATGAATTGATGTAGGGTAGTGTGATTCCTCCCATTTTGTTTGTATTTCTCAAGATTGCTGTGGCTCTTCAGGATCTTTTATGGTTCCATATGAATTTTAGGATTATATGTTCTATTTCTGAGGAAAATATCCTTGGTAGTTTTATAGGAATTACACTGAATCTATATATTGCTTTAGGTAGTATGGACATTTTAACTATAAAAATTTTTCCTGTTCATGAACATGGTATGTATTTCCATTTATTTGTATCTTCTTTGATTTCTCTCTTCAATGTCTCATAATTTTCTGAGTACAGGTCTTTCACTTCTTTGGTTAAATGTATCCCTAAGTATTTTATTATTTTTGAAGTAATTGTAACTGGGATTTACAATTTCATCTTCTGATACTTTATTGTTAGTGTAAACAAATGCAACTGATTTCTGAATGTTAATTTTGTATTCTGCTACCTTACAAAATGTATTTATCAGTTCTAACAGTTTCTTGGTGGAGTCTTTAGGATTCTCTCTATATAGTATTATGTCATCTGCATATCATGAAAATTTTACTTCTTTCTTTAAAATTTGGATGACTTATATTTCATTTTATTGTCTGATTGCTGTATCCAGAACTTCCAGAACTATGTTGAATAGAAGTGGTGAAAGTGGGCAGCCTTGTCTTGTTCTTGATTTTTTTTTTTTTAGCTGAGCCATCCTGCTACCTGTTGGCAGCTCAGCGGCTGCTCAGCTCGGGCTGGACTTGAACCGTTGTTGCTCATAGCTCAAACTCTTGAGCGATTGTTCTTGATTTTAAGGGGAAAGCTCTTAGTCTTTCCCCATTGAGTACGATGTTTGCTGTGGGCTTATCATATATGGCCTTTATTATGTTGAGATATGATCCCACTAGTCTCACTTTGCTAAGTTTTTATCATAAATGGTAGCTGGATTTTGTCAAATGCTTTTTCTGCATCTATTGATACGATCGCATGATTTTTATTTTTCATTTTGCTAATGTGATGTTTTACGTTAATTGATTTTTGGATATTGAACAACCTAGCATACCAGGAATGAAACCCACTTGATCGTGGTGTATGACCTTTTTAATGTGACGCTGAATTGCTTTTGCTAGTATTTTATTGAGGATTCTTGCATCTATGTTTATTAGGGATATCGGCCTGTAGTTTTCTTTTTTTGTAATATCTTTGTCTGATTTGGGGATCAAAGTAATAGTGGCCTCATTAAATGTGCTTGGGAGCCTTCCCTTCTTCTGTATTTTTTGGAATAGTTTGAGGAGAATAGGTATTAATTCTTTTTTGAATGTTTTGTAAAATTCACCTGTGAAGCCATCTGGTCCAGGACTTTTGTTTGTTGGAAGCTTGTTGATGACTGACTCAATGTCTTTGGTAGTAATCAGTCTGTTCAGAGTTTCTGTTTCTTCTTGGTTCAGACTTGGTAGATTGTATGCTTCTAGAAATTTATCCATTTCTCACAGATGTCTAATTTGTTGGCATATAGTTGCTCAAAGAATTTTCTTTAAATTTTCTATATTTGTGTGGTATCTGTTGTCACTTCTCTTTCATTCCTGTTTGTATTAATTTGGGTCGTCTCTCTCTTTTTCTTGGTGAGTCTGGCTAAGGGTTTGTCGATTTTCTCTATTTTCCGAAAAACAATCTCTTGGTTTCGTTGATCTTTTGTACTATTTTTTGTCTCTGTTTCATTTATTTCTGCTCTGTCTTTATTATTATCTTCATTGTACTTCTTTGTGCTTGTTTTGTTCTTCTTTCTCCAGTTCCCTGATGTGTAAAGATAGTGTGTTGATATTAGATTGTTCTTGTTTCTTTAGATAGGCCTGCATTGCTATGAATTTTTCTCTTAGGACCACTTTCGAGGCATCCCATAGATTTTGAGTTGCTGTGTTTTTATTGTCATTTGTCTTGAGGTAGCTTTTGATTTATTCCTTGATCTCAGTTTTGACCCAGTCACTATTTAATAGCATGTTATTCAGCTTCGATGTATTTGTGTGCTTTCCAGGTTTGTTTTTATAATTGATTTCTGGTTTCATAGCATTGTGGTCAGAGAAGATGCTGGATATGATTTCATTCTTCTTAAATGTATTGAGACTGGTTTTGTGTCTTAACATGTGGTCTATCTTGAAAAATGTTCAATGTGCTCTTGAAGAGAATATATATTCTGTTACTTTGGGGTGAAAAGCTCTAAAAATATCAATTAAATCCAGCTGGTCTAAAGTGTCATATAAGGCCACTCTTTCTGTGTAGATTTTCTGTCTGGATGATCTGTCCATTGGTGCCAACGGGGTGTTGAAATGCTCTACTATGATAGTGTCACTGTTGATCTCTGTTCTTATGTTTGTCAAAATCTGTTTTATATATTTAGGAGCTCCCATGTTGGGTGCATAGATGTTTACTAGGTTTATGTCCTCTTGTTGAATCGATCCTTATATTATTATGTTGTGTCCTTCTTTGTCTTGTATTGTAGTTTTCATTTTAAAGTAAATTTTGTTGGAAATAAATATTGCTACTCCACCTTTATTCTCATTTTCATTTTTGTGAAATATCTTATTCCGTTGCTTTATTTTCAGTCTGTGTGTGTCTTTTGATCTGAGATAAGTGTCTTCTAAACAGCAGATGCATGGTTCCTGTTTTCTTATCCACTCAGCCACTCTATGTCTTTTGATTGGAGTGTTTAGCCCATTCAGATTTGAAGTGGTTATTGATAGGTGCATATTTATTGCCATTTTGTTATTTGTATCTCTGATCTTCCTGGGTTAGCTTGTTTTCCCCTTTCTTCTGTTTAACAAAGCCCTTTGAACATTCCATGCAATGCTAGCATGGTGGTAATGAATTCCTTTAGCTTATTCTTTTCTGAGAAGCTCTTTATTTCTCCTTCAATTTTAAGTGATAATCATGCTGGGTAGAGCAATATTGGTTGTAGGCCATATTTTGCATCACTTTGAATTTTTTGTGCCACTCCCTTCTGGCCTGCAGAGTTTGTGTAGAAAAGTCAGCTGTTAGTCTTATAGGAGTTCCTTTGTATGTAACCTACTGTCTTTCTTTTGCTGCTTTTAGCATTATGTCTTTGTCTTTAACCTTTGCATTTTAACTATGATGTGTCTTGGTGTGGACCTGTTTGTATTCAGCTTGTTTGGAACTCTCTGCACTTCCTGGGCTTGTATGTAAATTTCCTTCATCAGGGCAAGGACATTTTCAGTCATTATTTCGTCAAGTACATTCTGAATCCCTTGCTTTTTCTCTTCTCCTTCTGGTATTCCTATGTTGCGAATGTTGTTGTGCTTGATGTTGTCCCACAGGTTTCTTAACTGTTTTCATTGTTTGTTATTCTTTTTTCTTTTTGCTGTTCCAACTGGGTGATTTCTGCTATTTTGTCTTCTAAATCACTGATCTGATCCTCTGCTTCATCTAATCTACTGGTGATTCCTTCAAGTGTGTTTTTCATTTCAGCATTGTATTCTTTAGTTCTAACTGGTTGTTTTTTTGTGATTTCTGTATCCTTCTTTATGTCCTCCCTAAGTTCCTTAAACATTCTCATCATCAGTGTTGTAAACTCTGTATCTGAAAGTTTGGATACCTCTGTTTCATTTAGTTCCATTTCTAGCAGTTTCTTCTGATTTTTCACTTGGGATATGTTTCTTTGTTTCTTCATTCTGGCTGTCGCTCTGTGATTGCTTCAATGTATTCGACAGATCACCTAGAAAAAAAAAGAGAAGAAGAAGAAGAAAAAGACAAAAGAATAAAAGAAGAAAAAAGAAAAGAAGAAGAAGAAGAAAAGAAAGGGTGGGGACTCTCCACTCGCTTTAATCAGCAAACCACCTGCTCAGCAATAGAGAAGCCTTTGGCGACTCAGCACCAGCTGTTGGGGGAAGAGTTCAGTGCGTCATGCGCTGGCCTCCCTCTCAGGCTTGCCGTGAGCTTCTCGCAATTAGCTGCTGTGTGCTCTGGAACTGTGCTCAACATCAAAAATCCTCACAGGTTGTTGTGGGCTATCTGCCACTGCAAAATACCCTCTGTGGCCTGCGGAGGGAGGAGCCAGGCACCAGGGTCTCAGGGTTCTCCCGGCAACACAGCTCTAAGTAGGTGGGGCAGGCCGCCAACGCACCACAGTATGTGGTCAGTGGCCCCCACCATGTCAGAGCAGCATGCACTCCTGTATTGGCAACCAGCCCGCACAAACTCGCCAGCGAGCCCCAGCCGGATCATGTAGACACACAGCTCATGGCCCAACAATCCCAGAGAAACTCCCAGTCTTAGCCTGTCCCAATGAGCAGCTTGCAGATCAGGCCGAGCAGCCCAACAGCCACTTGCCACCCTGGCAACTCTGCATGTGCAGGGCAGAGAGCGGGGACCCAAGGTGAGTCGCATAGTCCTGCGTCTCAATGAACAGCTTGTTTGAGTTTGAGCTTGCCTGCCTGGTGTTTCCCTTGCTACAAAGCACAAGCAGTACAGAGGGTGGAGATCCAAGGCTGCATGCGCACGCACACACACACACTCCTGTGCCAATTCTACCAGACCAATGCGGTCCCAGACCTGAGTCTCTGTGGGAGGGCCAGCCCTGAAAAAATGGCGCCCTCCTGTGCGCTACTTATGTGCAATCTCCACACCAGGGGAACAATGGTCCCAAAACCTCCAGCTACCGCTCCAAAGGCACTCAGTTCAGTCCTTCCCACAGGTTCCTGGGCCCCGCTTACACAGCTACTCCCTCCACCAGGGACTGGGACAGTGCTCACCAGCAAGCAAGTCAGTGTGCTGGCTCCGCAGATTCTCCAGCTGCCCTCAGCCTCACCGAGTTGAGCAAAGAGAGTCCTCATTATTTTCTCCTTCCAGCTATCATAGAACTCCTCTTCCCAGCAAAGTTACTCAGGACTGGTGAGTTCGGTTTGGGGCTGGGGGATCTCTCCCCCAATTGGAGAAGCCTTTCCACTGCTGAGGTTTCCCTCACAGGTTTCACCCTTTCTCATCTCTGAACCTCATACCAGACTCGATGTGGCCTCCCCTTTAAGTCTTTCATTTAGAGGTTTTGTTCATCTAGTGTTCAGGGGACTTCCAAGGTTTAATATTTTACAAATTATTTGTAATTTTGGTGTGATCCTGAGAGGCAGTTGGCACAGCGTCTGTCTCCATCTTACCGGATGTCTTCCATGTGAATTTTAGTATTCATATGAAAGATATATGAATACTAATGTCTTACAGGACATCTTACTGGAAGTCTTCCATATGAATTTTAGTATTATTTATTCTAGTTCTGTAAAAAACGCCTTTGGTATTTTGATAGGGATTGCATTGATTCTATAGATTGCTTTGAGTAGTATGGACATTTTAATGATGGTAAGTCTTCCTATCTCTGAGCACGGTATATGTTTCCATCTATTTGTAGTTCTTCATTTTTTTTCTTTCAATGTCTTATAACTTTCTGATAGAAGTCTTACCTCTTTGGTTAAATTTATTCCTTTTGTTTTCTTTTTGTAATGTATTTGTCTGTTTTTGGAATCAGAATAATAGCATCCTCATAAAATGAGCTTGGAAGCTTTATCACCTCTTGAATTTTTTGGAATAGTTTGAGAATTATAGGTGTTAATTCTTATTTAAATGTTTGGTAAAATTCACCTGTGAAGCCATCCAGTACAGGACTTTGTTTTGTTGGGAACCTCTAGGTTTTTCAGAGAGGTTATAAGGAAATAAAAAAGGGTGGGGTGGGAGTGCAGTCTTTTCCTAGTTCTGATAACATGGAAAATTTAGCTTTCATTTTTCCTTATAATGAGTAAAATACCAGAATGCAGACACAGGAAGTCGTTTTGCACTGACAGGAAATTTCAAGGATTGAGTGGGAGTCCCAGTGGCTTTGGATGAATGAAGCAAACTGGAATAACATTGCAATAATTCAGCAATTTAAATTGTTGTTGGAAACTAATGTCCACAAATCTAGGCCAGAATCTACATGCTCAACCTAAATAGGGTCAGTCCCTGCTAAAATAGAAGTTATAATTAAGGTCAAAAGTATAATATAATGACTTGTATGTCAGAATACAATTAAAAATAACTCATTACACCAAGAACCAAGAATCCCACAATTTGAATGAGAGGAAACAATCAACTGATGGTGGGTCACATGCTAAAATTATCTGAAAATCATTTTCAAGCTGTAATTATAGCAATGCTTCAATAATAAATTACAAATTCTCTTAAAACAAATAAAAATAGGCAATATTAGCCAAGAAATAGAAGTCATAAACAAATCCAAATGGAAATTATAAAACTTAAAAATGCAATTACAAAACAAACAAAAAACTCTACTCAGCAGTAGACTGGAGGTGAAAGAGAAAAGAATCAGTAAACTTCTGGATGGATGAATAGAATTTATTCAATATGAGCAACAGAGAAAAATAGACTTAAAATGAAAAAAAACTTCAATAATATGTAGAACAACAAGAAGAGATCTAAAATTTTATCATAATGAAAGCAAAAAAGAGTGGTACTGAAAGAGTATTTAAAGAAACATGGAAGAAATTGTACCAAATTCAGCAAAAGAGAGAAACCTACAGATTTGCGTGAACTCCAAATAGAATACACCCAAACAAAGTCATGCCAAGACCCATCATAGTTTGAGTTCAGAAAAGTAAAAACAAAGAAGAAGTCTTGAGAATGTTGTCAGCAAAATTTTAAGAGTAGGTAGCTCCAAGAGTTTATTTTTCTACAGATATATCAGAAAATCAAGCAAAACAGAATTAACTTTGTTAGAACTCCTGAAAGCAGTCAGAGATTTACAGCAAACAATCAAATGTTGAATCAAGACTAAGACAACTTAAAAAGAGTAAGAAAACTTTGTGATATTTTACTTGCTCTAACCCAGCCTCTTCTCCAGCATAGGAATAGTCTTAAGACATCTGCTGAAGTTCCTAGGATGGGACCCTGGTCCCTGGTTCCAAAGGGACCAAAGCACATTTTGTTTGCAAATCATTGTTTTTTACTTTTCTAACCTGTATAAAGGATGCCTGAAAATTTTGAAATATTTTGCCTAACATAGTACTATCTCAAGGCAGAAAAGTGGGCACCTAAAGGGCATGTCTGAAAAAGAGCAAAAGAAAAATGAAAAACCTGCTGATACCTCAGGCAAAATATTATAGATGAGGCAAAATATAAAAACACCAAAAGACATGGAAGAAAGGCCAGGGAAAGAGATTCTCTGGAGAATTATTGCATTGAAGCATACCTAACATTTCATAAAAATTTCCCATTCAAGAGACGAAAGAAAGAGGCTGACAAGTGCAGCATTCACCAAGAGTTTATTAAGGGTACTTGCATATGAGGTGTGTCTTGGGTGGCAGCAAGATGATGTGGATATCCTCCATGCCATGTGGCAGGCACTAAAATATTATATAGGAAAGGGCAAGATATATAGGGGTACTGGAGCATGGCACCGCCCCCCCCCAGATAATGGGAAAATGACTTACATACCTGCCCAGAGTAAGGCAAGGGTCTGTTCCAGGAACAAGTTTGCCTGGGGCACAGGGGAATATTTGAACAGTTTTTGAAAAGAAGTTACAGGTAACAATCTCTTCTCTGACTCAGATCTAACTGGGTCTACCATGAGAGTCTGGCAGCAGTCAGGCAAGTTCAGGCAGTAGTCACATTTTGGAATAGTCTCTACTCCACACTTAACCTACCAGGGAACTTAGAAATTAATTCATTCACAGGGTAAGATGCATACTCGGAAAAGATCTGAGAATATCCTAAGATTTCAGGTTCAATACAAGTAGGGAATGAGAACTAAGATGCAAATGTAAATAACCTAGCTAAGCATTGAAAGAATGCTCCAGCACAGAGCCAATCTGCAAAGACTAGAAAAATATTTTTATTCTTTATTCTTTCCCTTTTATTTGGCTACTGGCATTCAAGTAAATCTCTGTCAAAACACAGCGTGAACACAAACTAAAGAAACAGAGACTTCAGAGACCACACATCACAAATAATGCAGATATTACGAAAATAAAATTAAAAAGTCACTAAACCAACAGTCACAGGAAATAAATCAAAGACTGAGGAAGGGAAATAATCTTATTTCACAGTTATCACATTATAATATTGAAAATAACTGCTTTTCAACAAAAAATTCAAAGCATAGAAAGAAACAACAAATGATGGCCTACTCAAAGAAAACTTAAGAGAAACTGTCCCTGAGGAGACAAACACATTGGACTTAGTAGATAAAGACTTTAAATTACCTGTTCAAATATGTGCAATAGCCTAAGGAAAATATATATAAAGAACTAGCAAAAATCTGAAAAACGATGCATAAACAAATAAAAAATATCAATAAAGAAATATAAATTACAAAAAAGGAAGGAAACAGAAATTCTGGAGATGAAATGTACAATAACTGAAAGTAAATCTAACTAAAAGCTTGAAATAGCAGATTTAAGCAGGCAAAATAAAGGATGAGTAAACTTGAAGACATGTGGATTGAAATTATCCTGTGACTTGTTATGTGCAAGGATGCTCATTAAAATTAACATCAGATTTCTTGAAATCATTCATGGAGGACAGAAAGCAGTGGAATGACATTTTGAAAGTTCTGAAAGAAAAAAAATTCAACCAAGAATACAGTATCTGTCAAAAAAACCCTTAAAAAATGAAGGCGAAATTAAAATATTCTCACATTAAAAAATGAAACTGAGGGTGATTATCACTAGTAAACCTACCCTAGAGAAATGCTAAAGGATTTGATTAGCCTGAAGCAAAAGTACACTAGGCAATAACTAAAAACCATATGAAAAAATTAAGAACACTGGTAAATATCATTGGTAAATATAAAAGCAAGTATTATTGTATTGTAGTTCATAACTCCTGTTTTTGTTTTCTGTATAATTTAAAATACCAATATGTACAACTAATTATAAATCTATGTTAATGGTGAAACAATTACTAAAAATGTAATTGATGCAATAGCAATATAAAGGGGAAGAAATGGAGCTATATTGGAGCAGAGATTCTGTATGTGAAGCTAAGTTGGTATCAATTCAAGCTAGAATGTTTTACCTTTCATAAATTTAGGATATAATTGTAATCCCCATAGTATGTACTATGAAAAATATATTAAAATATAAACAAAAAGAAAAATGGATAAAAACTACAACATAACTATATGCTGTCCATAAAAAAGTAACTTTAAATACAAAGATGGAAATAGCTTGAAAGTAAAAGAAAAGATGTTGCATGCAAATAGTAACCACAAGAGCCAGAGTGGCTATAATAAAATAATAAATTAAGCAAAAAATTTTTGTGAGAGAAAAAGATATATAACACTGATTAAAGTGTGAACTCACT
Organism: Hipposideros armiger; assembly: GCF_001890085.2. Classification (NCBI taxonomy): domain Eukaryota; kingdom Metazoa; phylum Chordata; class Mammalia; order Chiroptera; family Hipposideridae; genus Hipposideros; species Hipposideros armiger. The sequence goes on from NW_017731503.1 coordinate 1,466,613, forward strand.
AAAAAGCTTTAATGACTGTAACACATACACATCAAACAAGAGAGCTACAAAATATGTAAAGCAAACATTGTTAAAATTAAAGGAAGTAATAGACAAATCTACAATAATAGTTAGAGATTATAAACCCCACTTTCAATAACAGAAATAAAATCTTGACAGAATATCAGTAAGGAAATAGAGAAACTGAACAACACTATAAACCGACTAGATCTAACAGACATAAATAAGACATTCGACCAAACAACAGCAGAATGCACATTGTGCTCAAGTGCATACCGACCATCCTAAATAATTGATCAAATACTAGGCAAAAAATGACTTAATAAACATAAAAATTGAAGTCATATTACTCTATATCACAATGGAGTAAAATTAGAAATAAAAACAGAAGGAAAAATATACAACTAAATATCGCCTACAAAAAACACACTGTAAATATAAAGACACATAGATTTTAAGTAAATGGATGAGAAAGATATACAATGCTAATACTAATCAATGAAAGCAGGAGTAGAAGTATTAATTTTACACAGAACAGACTTAAGGGCTAGGAAAGTTATAAGGGAAAAAAGTGACATTATGTAAAGGGGTCAACTTTCAAAGAAGACATAATCCTTAATATGTATGCATTTAAAGTAAAAAAAACCAACAACTTCACAGAAATTAAACAATGTCTGCTCTCAGTCCACCATGAAATCAATAATAGAAAGATAGATGAAAATCCCCAAATTGGTAATTAAACAACACACTTCTAAATAACATATGTGTTAAAGAAGAAATCACAAATGAAATTTTAAAACATTGTGAACTAAAGAAAATGAAAAAACAGTTTAACAAAATTTGTGGGATGCACCAAAAGCAAAGTTTAAAGATAAAGGTAAAGCATTGAATGTATATATTACAAATGAAGAAAGATTTAATATCAATAATATAAGCTTCTACCTTAGGAAACTAGAAAAAAAGTAAATTAATTTCAAAATAAGAAGAAAAATTAAAATTAGAACAAAAATCAAAGCAATTGAAAACAGAAAATCATTAGGAAAAATCAACAAAACCAAAAGTTGGTTTCTTTAAAATTTCAAGGAAATGTATAAGCCTCTAGGGAAGCTGACTAAAAAACAAGAGAGAAAACTAATTGAAAAAATTGAAAATATCAGAAACAAAAGAGGGTATATCACTACAGATCCTATGGACATTAAGGATAATAAATGAACAATACTATGAACAATTCTATGTGCACAAACTGATAAACTAGGTGAAATGGAGCAATTACTTGAAAGACACAATGTGATAAAACTCACACAAGAAGAAATAAAAATTCTGAATAGACATATCTATGAATGAAATTAAATCAATAAGTTAATAACCTTCCAAAACAAAAAACAAGCCCAGATGGGTTTAGTAGTGAATTCCACTATACATTTAAGGAAAATTTTACCAGTTCTTTACAATCTCTTTCAGAGGATAAAAACAGAAGATTCATTCTATGAGGACTGCATTTCCCCATTACCAAAATCAGACAAAGACATTACAGGAAAATGATAGACCAATATCTCTTGTGAACATAGATACAAAATTTATCAATACAATATTAACACATAGAATCTAACATTGTATAAAAAGAATTATACAACAAGACTAAGTGGGGTTTATCCAAGTTATGCAAGGCTGGTTCAACATTTGAAAATCATATCAAGAAAATCATATCAAGAAAAAACACCTGATTATATTAAGCAACAGAAAAAGCATTTGACAGAATTCAACATCCATTCATGATAAAACCTCAATACACTAAGAATAGAGGGGAACTTGTTCTATTTGATATAGAATATCTACAAAAACAAAACAAAACAAGCAAAAAAAAAAAACACTTACAGGTGACATGGTACTTAAAGGCTGAAAAACAAAACTTTCCCACTATGTTCAAGGATGATCCCTCCCACCATTTCTTTTCAGCATTGTGCTGGAAGTACTAGCTAATGCAATAAGACACGAAAAATAAACAAAACGTGTACAGTATAAGAAAGAAAAAATAAAACTGTCTTTGCTCACAGATGATCTGACCATCTGTAGAAAATCCAAAAGAAAAAAACCTCCCAGAACTAATAAGTGATTTATGGCAAAGTTGCAGGATACAATGACAATACACAAGTCAATCAATTTCCTATATACCAGCAGTGAAAAAGTAGAATTTGAAATTTAAAATGCAATGTCATTTGCATTAGCACCCTCCAAAATGAAACACTTAGGTTTAAATCTAACAAAATATGTATCAGCTTTATATGAAATAAAATGTAAAACACTGATGAAAGAAATGAAAGATAAACTATGAGGTCTGACAATTGAGTTCATGATCCAATTCTAGAAAAAGTACTACATGCCTCATTGCTGAAATCACTGATATTTATCAGAATTTATCTGAAGAAATCCAAAACACTAATTCAAAAAGGTATACAAGGTCAGAAAATTACATTCACAATCTCATCCAAGAAAAAGTGCTGCATACCTCATTGCTTAAGATCACTATGGTCACCTTCGGAAGCACTCTCCTTGGGAAGCTATGCACCCACACCAGCACCTAGTCTACGCTTCAAAGCAATTTTGAAACTTTTTTTCTGGAATGGCCATCAGAGCTGTTGTCATTTTACCCTGGATATCCTGAATGTCATCAAAATGTCTTCCTTTCGATTTTTCCTTTATGTTCAGGTAAAGAAAGAAGTCTTTAGGAGCCAGATCAGGTGAGTAGGGAGGGTGTTTCAATAGTTATTTGATTACTGGCTAAAAACTTCCTCACAGTGCCATGTGAGCTGTTGCATTGTTGTGATGCAAGAGCCATGAATTGTTGGCAAAAGTTCAGGTTGTTTTTATATACATTTTTCATGCAACCTTTTTGGCACTTTCAAAAAATAAACTTAGTTAATTGTCCAGTTGGTACAAATTCATAATGAATAATCCATCTGATATCAAAAAGGTTAGATACATTGTTTTGACTCTTGATTTGAACTGATGGAACTTTTTTTGTTAGTGGAGAATTGGCTGACTTCCATTGTGCACTTTTATCCTTTGTTTCAGGGTCATATCGGTACACTCATGTTTCATCACCAGTGATAACACAACCCAAAACATTATCTTGCCTCTCCAAAAGGTCTTGGCAAACTTTGACTCTTCTTTGCTTTGGTGCATCAGTGAGATTCTTGGGGACCATTTTTTCACACACCTTTCTCATGCCAAGATTATCAGTTAAGATTTTCCTAATTGTTTCTCTATCAATGTTTACTTGGTCTGCTATGCTTCTCACAGTCAGCAGATGATTTTGACACAGAATTCAATGAATTTTTGCAATGTCTTTGCCAGTTCTGCTTGTTACTGACCACCCTGACCTCTCTTCATCAGTGACATGTTTTCTTCCCTCAGAAAAACGTTTATTCATTTCTACACTGCTGTTTTCTTCATGGCATTATTCCCATATACTTGGAATAACATGTCGCCGATTTCACTTCCACTCTTGCCAAGTTTAACAAAAAAATTAATATTTCTTCATTGTGCTCATTCAAACTCAGACATTCTCATGACAGCACACAAAAACATGCAACAATAATGAATGCCACTCAGCAAGACATCACATGTTTACATGAACACAGCAGTGAGACACAGATATACCAAGGTTATGAAACCTCACTGAGCTGTTTGTACAGTGCTGCCAATGTAAGTGCACAGTAGCAAGTTCGTGAACTGAATTTCCAGGCCTCATATATAAATGGAGAGATATTCCATATTACTGGATATGAAGACTCAACATTCTCAAGATGTTAGTTCTTCCTAAACTAATCCATAGATTCAACACAACCCCAGTCAATCACCCAACAAATCACTTTTTGTATTAAAAAACAAACAAACAAACAAACAAAAACTGATTCTAATGTTGAAATGTTGAGAGATGAATCCCAGAATAGCCAACACAATATTGAAGGAGAAGTACAAAGTTAGATGACTGAAACTATCTGACTTCAAGGCTTACTATAAAGCTACAGTAATCAAGACAGGATGGTATTAGAAAAAAATAAGCAAACAGATCAGTGGATCAGAAGAGAGGGCACAGAAGACCCCCATAAGTATAGTCAACAGATTTTTGACAGAGGACCAAAGGCAATACAATTAAACAGAATAGTCTTTTCAACAAATTGTACTGAAACAACTGGACATGCTTATGTATAAATTAATCCAGACACAAAGCTTACACTCCTAACAAAAATTAATTCAAAATGGATACACACATAAATGTAAAATGTAAAACTAGAGAAATTTTATAACATAACATAGGAGAAAACCTAAATGAGCTTGGTTATAATGATAATTTTTTAGACACAGCACCAAAGGCACAACTCATGAAAGAAATAATCGATAAGGTGGACTTCATTAAAATACTTTACTTCTACTCTGCAAAAGACAATGCCAAGATAATTGAGAAGAAATGCTACATACTTGTTAAAATATTTGCAAAAGACACATCTGATAAAGGGCTACTATCTAAAATACAAACAAAGAACTCTTAAAATTACATAAGAAAACAACCAATTATAGGGTCAGTCGAGTGACTCAGTTGGTTAAGAGCTCGCTCAAGAGTTTGAGGTCTGAGCAACAGCAGTTCGATGCCCGGCCCGAGCTGAGCTGCCACCGAGCTGCTAACAGGTATAAGGATGGCTCAGCTAAAAAAAAAAAAAAGAAAAAAGAAAACAACCAATTATAAAATAGGTCAAATAAGAGTCCCAGTCAAGATGACAAAGTAGGACAAAGTAGATAAATGCTTTTCTTGCTTCTGCTCATGACCACATAAAAATTACAACTAAACTACAGAAGAATGGTCATTAGGAATCCCCTGAAGTCTAGCTGAACAGAAGTCCTATAAATAAGGATATACAGAAGAAACCACATTGAGACTGACAGGAGGGGTGGAGATGTGAAACAAGCTGGCCCCATGCCTGCATGTAGTGGTTAAAAATTGGGAGGGATTGTTAATCTGTAGAGGTCCCCCCTGAGGGACAGGCGTCCAAGCCCCACATGAGGCTCCCCACCCCAGGGCTCCTGTGCTAGGAAGAGAAGTCCCCACAATTTCTGGCTGTGAAAATCAGCGGAGACTGTGACTGAGTGAGATGGAGGGCTGCTGAACCTCAGGAGCTCTTATTAAAGGGTCCACACACAAACTTATTCACTGACGGACTCAATTGTTCTGAGCAGTAGCACTAGGGCAGAAGCTCAAAAGTCACCAAGGACATATGAGGAGGAACTGATTTGTCCGGTTTTAGGATGAGGGGTAGAGGGGTAGCTTTCTCCCAGACATAAGTGCTGGCAGGCAGCATTGTTCCTTTCTTGAGCACTCCCCTTACCAGCGTGCAGACACAGGCAGCCACCATATCTGAGTCTCCATCAATCTTGCCAACAATACCCCACCAGGGTGATTCCCTGAGGCCATCCCTACTCAACTTGTGGACCCACCTAAGCTGCTTCCAGAAGCTTTTCCATCCAAATGGCCTGTCTTGGCTCACTGCAGATTTTCCTAAAATATCTCAAAGGTCCACATACATCAATTAACATCTGTCCTCAACATGCCCCTTACCACCTGCTGAGCCAAAGTCTAACAGCAGCTGGCCTTGGTTCACAGCTTGGCTTCTCTCAGGCAACTCTACAGCCAGCATAAGTGGCAACCATCTGAAGATAATTCTGTAGCTCATATCAAGTGGCCCCAGGTAGGGGAGAGGCTCTGGCTGACCTTGACCTGCAAGACCTCACAAAGAGGACCCAGAACCAACATACCTGGTAGCCAGCTTCAGACCATACCAAAGTACCACCCCACCATCTCTACAAAAGACACAACCAAAGGAGAAACTGGGCAGGCACCAGATACTTGCTAAAGTGATTCCTGTTCCATAGGTTTATGCCCTGCACAACAGCTTCTCTATTGTACTTATGGACCATCAACACAGCCAGTAAGCTTAAGGGTCAATTGCTTCCATTGACTTACAAGTAGCAACCAAGGCTCTATTACACAGGAGAGCACATGCAACCCACACAAGGGATACCCATGCAACAACCACCTCGGGTGACCAGGAAGACCATTGAGCCCTCCAGGACACCTACTACATAAGGCCAATCTACTAAGACCAGGAGACATAGCAGCTCTGTCTAATACAAACAAACAAACACAGGGAGACAGTCAACATGGGAAGACAAAGAAAGATGACTCAAGTGAAAGAACATAACAAATCCCCAGAAAAAAACTAAACAAAATGGAGAAAAACAATCTTCCAGATGCATAGTTCAAAACAGTGGTTACAAAGATACCCAAAGATCTCAGTGAGAACTTCACCAAAAAGATAAAAAACATAAAAATGGAGATAAAAACATAACAAAGAACCAGTCAGAAATGAAGAATATAATAAATGAAATAAATAATACATTACAGGGAAATCAATAGTAGATTTGATGAAGCAGAGGATTGAATCAATGATTAGAAATACAAGGTAGCAGAAAACACCCAATAAGAAAAGCAAAAAAATAATCCAAAAAAATTAGGACAGTTTAAGGACCTCTGAAAAAAAATCTAGTGTATCAATATTTACATCAGAAGTGCACCAGAAGAAGATGAGAGATGGTAAACAATTAAAAACCTAGTCAAAGAAATAATGATGAAAACTTCCCTAACTTTATGAAGGTGATAGACATAAAAGCCCAAGAATCACAGAGTCCCAAATAAGATGGACACAAAGAGGCACGCAAGATAAATCATAATTAAAATGCTGAAGGTTAAAGACAAAGAGAGAATCTTAAAATTGTAAATGTTAAAGACAAAGAAAGAATCTTAAAACCATCAAGAGAAAAGCAGTTTGTTACCTACAAGGGAGCTCCCATAAGACTATCAACTGATTTCTCTACAGCAATTTAGCAGGCCAGAAGTGATTGACACAAAATATTCAAAGTAATGAAAAGCAAGAACTTACATCCAAGATTATTCTACGCTGCAAAACTATCATTCAGAATCCAAGGACAGATAGTTTCCCAGACAAGAAAAAGCTAGAGAAGCTTATCACTACCAAGTCAGTATTACAGGAAATGTTAAAGGGACTTCTTTAAGAAAAAGAAGAAAAAATAGATAAAAAATATAAATAATAAAATGGCAATAAGTACATATCTAATAATAATTACTTTAAATGTAAATGGATTAAATGTTCCAATAAAAGTCATAGAGTGGCTGAATAGAAAAAAAAAGGCCCATATATATGTTGTCTACCAGAAAATAAGTTCAGAGCAAAAGACACACAAAGACTGAATGTAGGAGACTTCTGGTAAGAAGGCAGAATAGGTGGACACTGTGCCAACTGCCTCCAAGGATCACAACAAAATTACAAATAATTTATACAACATTCAACTTTGGAAGTCCCCTGAACACTAGATGAACAGAACTTCTAAATGAAGGATTTAAACAAGAGGCCACAACGAGTCTGGTAGGATTGGCGGAGACAAGAGAGGGCGAACCTTGTGGGGGACACCTCAGTGGTGGAGAGATTTCTCCAGTTGGGGGAGAGACCCTCCGGCCCCACACTGAGCTCACCAGGCCAGAGTTACCTTGCTGCGAAGAGGAGTTCCACAATAGCTGGCAATAGAAATTAATGAGGACATTCTGTACTCAGCTTGGTGAGGCGGAAAGTGGCTAGAGAACCAGTTGCCCTCCTGTAGAGCCAGCACACAGACTCACTTGTTGGAGAGCACTCACCCTTTCCCTGGCAGAGAGAGTGGCTGCATGAGCTGGGGCCCAGGAGCCTGCAGGGAAAGACTGAACTGAGCACTTTTGGTGTGGGTGCTGGAGGTTTTTCGACCATTGTTCTCCCTGCATGGAGCTTGCAGGATTAGTGTATAGGAGTAGTGTACAGGAGGGCGCCATTTTTTCTGGGTTGGGCCCTCCCACAGAGGGTCAGGTCCAGATGGCATTGGTCTGGCGGAATTGGCTCAGGCATGCGTGTGTGTACGCAGGTGACCTTGGGTCCCCACTCTTCATACTGCGTGTGCAGAGTTGCCAGGATGGTGATTGGCTGTCGTTCTGCTCTGCCTGACCTTCAAGCAACTGATTGGGACAGGCTGAGACTGGGAGATTTCCTGAGAGTGTTGGGCTGGGAGCTGTATCCCTTCTTGATCTGGCCGGGACATTCGTGGTGCATTTATGCAGGCTGGTTGCCAGTGCAGGAGTGCATGCTGCTCTGACTTGGTGGGGGCCACTGACCACTCCCTGTGGTGCCTTGGAAGCCTGCCCTGCCCATATAAAGCTGCATTGCCAGGGGCACCTGATCCCCTGGTTCCTGGCCCCCACTTCTGCAGTCCACAGAGGGTTGTTGCAACAGTGGACAGCACGTAGAAACCTGTGAGGATTTCTGCCGGTGAGCATGGCCCCAGAGCACTTGGCAGCTAATTACAGGAACCTCACTACACTCCTAAGAGGGAGGCCAGCACACAGCACATTGGGCCCTTCCCCCCAACACAGCTGGTGCTGAGTCACCTAGAGACTCTCTATTGCTGTACAAGTGGTCTGTAGATGAAAGCGGGAGGAGAGCATTTTCTTTTTTTTTTTTTACTCTTTTTTCTTTTTGTTTGATTTTTCCCTTTTTTCTTTATTTTATTATTCTTTTTTCTTTTCTTTCTCTTTCATCTTCTTGGTCCTTTTTTTCCCTTTTCTTTCATCTGTTTTCTTTTTGTCATTGTTTATCAGGCTTGTTTATCTGGTTATTGCTTTGGTAACTGTTTTTTTGTCTTGTTCCCCTGTATTTATGATTTTGTCTCTTTTATACATTTTTGTTTCTCTTGTCTGATCCTGGCTTATCGTGTTTGTGGGGTGTATTTGTTTTTTGCTCTTGTTGGGTTGCCTTGGTTTGTTTTTGTTTTATGAAGCAGACGTAGACCTAGCACTGCTCCAGGAGGTGAGATTACACTGAATTTGTAGACACCATTGACCACAGCTTTTATGCACCTGTAATACCACCTCACCCACCTACAGCTGTATTTCCAGGGGCAACTGAGGTGCCGTGGTGACCTGCCTCGTGCCCCCAAACTGTGGAAATATTTTTTACAACACAAAGTGTTCTGCAAAGCCCTGGGGTCATTTTTGTGGTGTTCAGTGACCAGAAACCTACACCACAGCCACTCAGGAGCAGCCTTTGTAAATCTGTGAATATGAGCTAAAGGCTGACTGTAGTGCCCTTGGGATGCTACACAAGGCGGTCACAGGCGAGGTATTGGTGGAAGACCTGAACCTGCATTAACGTCTTAAAAACTACTAATCATGTAGCACAATTCATTTCAATTTCCTCCTGCCAACCTAGTACCACATCGCAAAGGACACCCTCAACACTGGGTCAAACAGCCAGACACACACTCCTAAAAGCCTCTTTCAGTAGTTGGCCCTTACCGGTATCTGACAGGTGCCAACAGGCTTAGTCGGCCCTGAGCCTTTACACAAACTGCCTCAGGACTAATATTGGGGACAGCTAGCCTCAGTTCACAGAGGGACCATTCCCATATGATGCCAGATGCAGCATGGGGAGCGGCCAATTATGTACAGCCTACCAGGTAGCTAAGGCCCAGTAACAGAGAGGGATGAAACGGCTCTGAGTGGGAGCCCCACCCAAGAGGAACCAGAACCAATACACCCAGAGGCCAGTGTTAAGCAAAAGCAGAGTACTACTAGTTGGACCTTCAAGTGGGACTCTCAAAGGACATTTTCCACAGGCATGAGAGCCCAGAGTAGTCAAGCCTCCTCTGAAGGGGTCAACCTCCACACAATGTCTTATACACTGTGAACAGAGCTAATTACCTCAGCTAATCAGTGTGAGGGTCAATCCCACCCTCTGACAAACCAAAAGCAATTAAAGAGCAACTCCAACCGTGATACCTCTGGAACACACGGAAAAGGAGAAAAGGAAGATTGTGCAATCCAAATATAAAAGACACAAACTACATAAGACCACCCAGCAAAGACTGAGAAACAGAGGTGATCTACCTAATACATCGAAGCAATCAAAGAACGACAGCCACAATGAAGAAACAAACAAACACGTCCCAAGTAAAAGATCAGGAGAAACCTCTAGAAATGGAGCTAAATAAAACAGAGGTATCCAAACTTTCAGAGACAGAATTTAGAACACTGATGATAAGAATGTTTAAGGACATTAATGAGGACATAAAGGATAGAAAAATTATAGAAAACAACCAGTTAGAACTAAATAATACAATAATAGAAATGAAGAGCACACTCACACGAATCACCAGTAGATTAGATAAAACAGAGGATCAGATCAGCGATTTAGGAGACAAAATAGCAGAAATCAGCCAGTTGAAGCAACAACAACAAAAAAAGAACAACAATGAAAATAGTTTGAGACCTGTGGGACAACATGAAGCACAACAACATTTGCATCATAGTAATACCAGAAGGAGAAGAGAAGCAAAGGATTGAGAATGTACTTGAAGAAATAATGACTGAAAACTTCCTTGCCCTGATGAAGGAAATTTACATACAAGCCCAGGAAGTTCAGAGTTCCAAACAAGCTGAAAATAAACAGGACCACATGAAGACATATCATAGGTAAAATGGCAAAGGTTAAAGACAAAGAGAGAATCCTAAAAGCAGCAAGAGAAAGACAGTGGGTTACACACAAAGGAACTTCTATAAGACTAACAGCTAACTTTTCTACAGAAACTCTGCAGGCCAGAAGGAATTGGCAGGAAATATTCAAAGTGATGCAAAATAAACGCCCACAACCAAGACTGCTTTACCCAGCAAGGCTATCGCTTAAAATTGAAGGACAGATAAAGAGATTCTCAGAAAAGAATAAGCTAAAGGAATTCATTACCATCAAGCCAGCATTGCAGGAAATGCTAAAAAGTCTTTGTTAAACAGAAGAAAGAGGAAAACAAGCTCATCAAGGAAGATCAGAAATACGAATAACAAAATGGTAATAAATATGTACTGATCAATAATCACTTTAAATATGAATGGGCTAAATTCTTCAATCAAAAGACATAGAGTGGCTGACTGGATAAGAAAACAAGACCCATACAAATGTTGTTTACAAGACACTTATCTCAGATCAAAAGACAGACATGGACTGAAAATAAAGGAATTGAATAAGGTATTTCATGCAAATGTAAAAGAGAAAAAACAGGTATAGCAATACTTATTTTGCACAAAACAGATTTTAAAATGAAGACTACAATAAAAGACAAAGAAGGGCACTACATAATAATAAAGGGATTGATCCAACAAGAGGACATAACCCTAGTAAACATCTATGCACCCAAAAAAGGAGCCCCTATATATATAAAACTTTATATGACTGATATAAGGTCAGAGAGCAACAGTAGTACTATCAGAGTAGGGGACTTCTATACCCTGTTGTCATCAATGGGCAGATCCTTCAGACAGAAAATCAACAGGGAAACAGTGTCCTTAAATGACACTTTAGAACAGTTGGGTTGAATCAATATTTTTAGAGCATTTCACCCTAAAGCAACAGAATATACATTCTTCTCAAGTGCACATGAAACATTTTTCAAGATAGACCACGTTAGGCCACAAAATAAATCTTAATAAATTTAAGAAGATTGAAATCATATCAGGCATCTTCTCTGACCACTATGCTATGAAACTATAAATTAATTATAAAAAGAGACCTGGAAAGCACACAAATACATGGAGGCTGAATAACATGTTACTAAATAGCAAGTGGGTAAAAAATGAGATCAGGGGAAAACATCAAAAGATATATCAAGCCAAATGAAAATTAAAACACAGCAACCCACAATCTATGGGATGCAGCGAAATAAGTCATAAGAGGAAAATTTGTGGCAATGTAGGCCTATCTAAAGAAACAACAAATATCTCAACTCAACAGGCTATCTTTACACCTAAGGGAACTGAAAAAAGAACAGAAAAAGGAGTCCAAAAAGAGTACAAGTAAGAAAATAATAAAGATCAGAGCAGAAATAAATGAGATAGAGACCAAAAAAAACAAAAAAACAACCCAAAAAACAAAACATCAATGAAACCAAGAGCTGGGTTTTTTTTTAAACAAAACCTTGACTAACCGTTAGTCAGACTCACCAAGAATAAGAGAGAGAGGACCCAAATCAATAAAATCAGAAATGAAAGAGAAGTGACAACAGATACCACAGAAATACAGAAAAATTTAAGAATAAACTATGAGCAACTATATGCCAACAAATTAGACAATACTGAAAAAATAGATAAATAATTAGAAACATACAATCTTTCAAGTCTGAACCAGGAAGAAAAAGAAACTCTGAACAGACTGATTACTACCAAAGAAATTGAATCAGTCATCAACAAGCTCCCAACAAACAAAAGTCTTGTGCCAGATGGCTTCACATGTGAATTTTACAAAACATTCAAAAAAGAATTAATACCTATTATCCTAAAACTATTCCAAGAAATACAGAGGGTGCCAAGGCTCCCAAACACATTTCATGAGGCCACTATTACTCTGATCCCAAAATCCGTCAAAGATATTACAAAAAATAAAACTACAAGCCCAAATCCCTAATGAATATTGATGCAAAAATCCTCAACAAAATACTAGCAAACCTGAATCAGCAACACAGGAAAAGGATCATGCACCACAATCAAATGGGATTCAATCCTGGTATACGAGGTTGGTTCAATATTCACAAATCAACATAATGCATCACATTAACAAAATGAAAAACAAAAATCATATGATCATATCAATAGATGCAGAGAAAGCATTTGACAAAATCCAGCAGCGATTTATGATCAAAACTCTTAGCAAAGTGGAAATACAGGGATCATATCTCAACATAAAAAAAGCCATATATGATAAGCACACAGCTAACATCTTACTCAATGGGGAAAGACTAAAATATTTCTCCTTAAGATCAGGATAAAGACAAGGCTGCCCACTTTTACTCATTCTATTCAACATAGTTCTGGAAGTACTAGCCACAGCAATCAAAAAAGAAAATGAAATAAATGCATCCAAATTGGAAAGGAAGAGGTAAAATTGTCATTATATGCAGATGAAATGATACTATATATAGAGAATACCAAAGACTCCACCAAAAAACTATTAAAGCTGATAAATGAATTTAGTAAAGTAGCAGGATACAAAATTAATATTCAGAAATCAGTTCCATTTGTATACACCAATAATAAACTGTCAGAAAAAAAATCAAGAAACCAAAACCATTTACAATTGCTTCAAAAACAATAAAATACCTAGGAATAAATTTAACCAAAGAAGTAAAAGACCTGTTGTCAGAAAATTATGACACTGAAGAAAGAAATCAAAGAAGATACAAATAAATGGAAATACATACCATGTTCATAGAAAGAATTAATATAGTTAAAATGTCAGTACTACCTAAGGCAATATATAGATTCAATGTAATTCCTATCAAGCTACCAAGGACATTTTTTTCTCAGAAATAGAACATATAATTCTAAAATTCATATGGAACCATAAATGACCCCGATTAGCTATGGCAACTTTGACATATAAGAACAAAGTGGGAGGTATCACACTACCCAACATCAAATCATACTACAAGTCTACAATAATCAAAACAGTATGGTACTGGCATAAAAACAGACACATAGATCAATGGAACAGAACAGAGAGCACAGAAATAAAGCCACGCATAAATGGTCATTTAATATATGACAATGGAAGCAATAATTTACACTGGGATAAAGATAGTCTATTTAATAAATGGTGGTGGGAAAACTGGACTGACAACTGCAAAACAATGATAAAGGACCTCCTCCTTATACCATATACGAAAACAAATTAGAAATGGATTAAAGACTTAAATGTAAGACCTGAAACCATAAAACTCCTAGAACAAAACATAGGGAGTAAATTTGCAGACATTACCCTCAGTAATATTTTTTACTGATATATACCCTTGGCAAAGGGAAATAAAAGAAAAAATAAACATATGGGATTACATTAAACTTAAAAGTTTTTTCACAGAAAAGGAAACCATCAATAAAACAAAAAGCAATCTACAAAATGGGAGAATATATTTGCCAATGATATATCTGATGAGGGGTTAATATCCAAAATTCATAAAACACCAAAACCCCCCAAACAACCCAATTAAAAAATGGGCAGAGGATATGAAGAGACATTTCTCTAAAGAGGATATACAGATGGCCAACAGTCATATGAAAAAATGTTCAACCTCACTAATCATTAGGGAAATGCAAATAAAAACCACAGTGAGATAGCACCTCACTCCAATCAGATTGGCTATCTTCAATAAATCAACAAACAAGTGCTGGCGAGGTTGTGAATAAAAGGGAACCCTGGTGCACTGTTGTTGGGACTGCAAATTGATGCAGCCATTGTGGAAATCAGCATGAAGGTATCTCAAGAAACTGGAAATGGAACTACCTTATGACCTAGCAATTCCATTGTTAGGTATCTATCAAGGGAAAACAAAGATGCTAATTCAAAATAATATATGCACCCCTATGTTTATTGCAGCGCTATTTACAATAGCCAAGACTTGGAAACACCTGAAATGCCCATTGGAAGACAACTGGATTAAAAATCTGTGGTACATTTATACAACGGATTATTACTTAGTTATAAAAAAAATGAAATCTTACCATTTGCAACACTATGGATAGACCTCAAGTGCATTATGTTAAGTGACATAAGTCAGTCGGAGAAAGACAAATACCATCTGATCTCACTCATATGTGGAATCTAAATAACTGAATAAATGAGCAAAGTAAACAGAAAGTCTCAGAGATATAGAGGAAAAACTGATGGTTGCTAGATGGGAGAGAGTTGGTGATGGGGGAAAAGGGGAAGGGATTAGACAACATAAATTGGTAACTACCATATTTCCACAGGCATATGAAGACAGTTCAGGGAATATAATTAATAATATTGTAAGGGTTGGCCAACTGGCTCAGTTTGTTAAGAGCTCACTCAAAAGTGCGAGCTCTGAGCAACAGGGTCTATGGTTCGATTCCCTGCCCAAGCTGTGTTGCTGCTGAGCTGCCAACAGGTGGCAGGATGGCTCAGCTAAAAAAAAATTAAAAAATAATAGTAATAATAATAATAATGTTGTAAATATTTTGTAGGGTGTCAGATGGTCAATGTCTTGTTAGGGAGACCACTCAATGCACAATGTAGAGGCTTGACCTCTGCACTGTACACTTGAAACTGATATTGAATAATATTGTATGTCAACTCTAAATGTATATATATATATATATATATATATATATATATATAATGTCAGTGGTTGGGGAATCGGGCTGTTGATTGGGGAGGGGGTTGTCATTTTGTGAAGGTTATAAAGTATATCTATTGCATTGTTTTGTACACCTGAAACTAATAAAAAGTGAGAAAAAAAGAGACTGAATGTAGATGGAAGGAAAACTATATTTCATGAAAACGGAAAGAAAAATCTGCAGTAGCAATTCTTAGCAGTAGCAACTCAAAGCCAGACAAAATAGACTGTAAAACAAAGGCTACAACAAGAAACAAAGAAAGATGTAGTAATCCATTGTTGTGTATTTACCTGAAGAAACTCAAAACACTTTGAAGGGACATATGCATCCATATATTCCTTGCAGCATTATTTATAGAAACCAAGATATAAAGGCCACCTGGGCGTGCATCATTGGAAAAATGGATAAGAAGAGGTGGTGATAAAAAAAGAATAAACATATCTATCACCTCCAAAAAAACCCAGAAAAAGATAGAGAAGAACAGGTGGTACATATATACAATGGAATATTACTCAACCATAATGAGCAATGAAATCTTGCCATCTGCAACAGCAATAAACAATATTGTGCTGAGTGGCTTAAGTCAGACAGAAAAGGACAAATGTCATATACTTTCACTTATATGTGGAATCTAACAACAAAATAAATGAACAAACAAAACAGAAACAAACTCATTGATACAGAGAACATTTTGATATTTGCCAGATAGGAAGGAGTTTGGTGGGATGGGGTGAAAATGTAAGTAATTAAGAAGTGCAAATTAGTAATAACAAAATAGTCATTGGGATGTAAATTAGCAGCATAAGGAATATAGTTGATAATATTGTGATAACTATGTAATGTCAGGTGGATAATTGATTCATTGGAGTGATCACTTTGTAAGTTCTGTAAATGTCTAGTCAGAGTGGTTTACACCTGAAACTAATATAATATATGTCAACTGTAACTGAAAAACTTTTTAAAATATTTTTTTTTAAAAAGGGCCCAAGGCGAGCCAAGTGATTCAGTTGGTTAAGAGCTCACTCAAGAATGTGACCACTGGGCCGGCCGAGTGGTGCGATGGTTAAGAACTCGCTTGGGATGCCAGAGGGCCCCGGTTCGGATCCCACATATGAGGGCCAGTGACACTGCCCTCTACAGCTAAGATGCTGAACAACAGCTCAACCTGGAGCTGGGCTGCCGTGAGTCGCCGGCGACGGCGTAGGCTGCAGCCCCTGTGGCAGTGGGTTGCCATGGGCTACCGTGTGTGGCCAGCAGCCGCAGTGAGCGGCCGTCCAGAAGCCGGCGACTGATCTGCCTCGCCAGGGAAGAGCACAATGATGGTGCCAACTTGGGCCAGTGAAGCAACGTCCTCCACAACTAGACTGAAGAACAAAACGACAGCAATTTGTCTGTTCCCCTTCCCCAATTCCCCAGCACTGTTCCCATCCCTCCAATTCCCCAATAAAAATCTTTAACAAAAAAAACCCCAAAAAACAAAATACAAAAAAAATGGGCCTAATATTTTAATAGACACCTCACCAAAAAAAGATATGCAGATGGAAAACAAGCACATGAAAAGATGCTCCACATCATGTGTCATCAAGGCAATGCAAATTCAAGCAATGAGATACCATTACACACCTATTGGAATGGCCAAATCTGGAAAACTTACAACCTCAAATGCAGACAAAGATATGGAACAAAAGCTATCATTTATTGCTGCTGGGAATGCAAAATGATACAGTCACTTTGGAAGACAGTTTTGTGGTTTCTTACAAAACTCAACAGACAATTGTCATAAAATCCAGCAATCATGCTTCTTGGTATTCACTCAAAGGAACTGAAAACTTATGTCTTCCCAACAAACTCTACATGGATGTTTATGGATTTTTATTCATAATTGTCAAACCTTGGAAAAAAACCAAGATATATTAGAATAGGTGGATCAATAAATTTTTGTGCCTCCAGACAATAGAACATTATTTAGTTCTTAAAATAAATGAGCCCTAGTGATGTCAGAAAAATGGGGGCATGAGGAGTGTTCTTTGAAATTTCCCCTGGTAGTTACAACAATTTGAACAGCTATTATATAATTCAATAAAGCACAACCTATGCAACACATGAACACATCTGAGAGTTCCACACATCAAACATAAGAAGGTGGGTGAATTGTTAGAGCAAGTGAGGAGAGAAGGGGAAAGTGCAGAGATGTGGGCCACAGGACACAGTCTGAAGCTCACTGTGGTCTCAGGAGAAGGAAGGATTCAGGCGGCAGATGCACTTTTTGTGACAGTGCCTGAGGGATCAGCATATAATATGGCTGAACCCAGTGTTCGTGGCAGAGACATCAAGACAAAGACCAAATACAGAAGGGTGAGAACTGCAGTTTAAGCCTTCACTGCCAGGCAGGAAACAAAGACACAGTGCTTGGCTGTTGCCTCCTCCATCTCAGAGCTCACCTCTCCCCACCTTCCCAGTATTAGAAGTAGGCTCCAGAAAAAACTAACAGAGTCAAATTAAAGAGCAGAAGAGCTACAGCCCAGAGAACTAGAGAGAGAGTTCTGCAGCAGAAGACAGTGTGGCGAATTCTGTTCCTAGGAAAGGAGGTACAGAGGCGAGACTGCTGTGGGTTGGAAGTTATCATTTCTCAAAGACACAAACACACCAGCTACCTTTCCCAGCCCACCCTGCCCCCAACTTTCTGGGCAGATCCCTGTGGGGGCAACCAGAGCTGGTGATACACACAAGCTCTACATCAGGCTGCAGGGGCAGCATCAGCGTCTTAGGGTCCCAGAACCCCACACCTAACACATCATACCAAGTTTCAGGGACTTGAGACACAGGCGAACTGATCACAAAGAAGCCCACTTTCTGGAAAACCTCCCATTGCATGAAAAGCTGATACAGTGCAAGATAAAAAATAAAATGCTGCAGTGCCAAAGAAAATAAAATATTCCAGTGACACCTACTGGAAAGCAAAAGAAAATTCTCTTTATATGAACCTGCTGCAGAATCCACTGCTGTAGATGCCCAGGAAGACAAAAATAATTCATTAATTGTCATGAATAACCAGCATAACAAGGCAGCTCAGAAAGAAAATTTAAAATCTCCAGAAAATGAATTTAAAGACATGGAAGTATGTAACCTAAGTTACAGAATTAAAGACTGCAATTCTGAAAAAACTCAACAAGATGCAGGAAAACTCAGATACAAAGTTTTAAAAAAATCAGAAGCAACATCAGTGAACAAAATGAATATTTTATCAAAGAGATTGTACTTTTTTTTCTTAAAGATTTTTATTGGGGGATGGGAATAACACTGGGGAATTGTGGGAAGGGGAACAGAGAAGTTGCTGTCCTTTTGTTCTTCAGTCTAGTTGTGGAGGATGTTGCTTCTCTGGCCCAAGTTGGCACCATCATTGTGCTCTTCCCAGGCAAGGCAGATCAGTCGCCGGCTTCTGGATGGCCATTCATGGCGGCTCCTGGCTACACAAGGTAGACCATGGCAACCCACTGCAGCAGGGGATGCAGCCTATGCCATCGCCCGAGACTCATGGCAGCCCAGCTCCAGGTTGAGCTGTTGTTCATCATCTTAGCTGTAGAGGGCAGTGTCACTGGCCCTCATACATGGGATCCGAACCGGGACTCTCTGGTGTCCCAAGCCAGCTCTTAACCAACATGCCACTTGGCCAGCCCAAGAGATTGAACTTTTAATAAAGAACTAAATAGAAATTCTGGAGGTAAAGGACTCAATAAAAGAAATGAAGAATGAAAAAGCCAGCTTAGGAACTAGAACCTACCAGATGAAGAAAATAATTAGTGATATCGAAGATAGAAATCTGGAAATGACACAGATAGAAAAAGAAAGAGACTTGATAGTTAGAAGACATGAAAGAGCTCTACAAGAACTTTCTGACTCCATCAGAAAGAACAACATAAGAATAATGGGTATACCAGAAGGAAAAGAGAGGCAGAGGGGAACAGGGAGTCTATTCATACAAATAGTTGACGAGAACTTCCCAAACTGATGGAAAGAACTGGATCTTCAAATGCAAAAATCAAACAGAACACCTAATTACCTCCAACAGGTCTTCTTCAAGGCACATTATATTGAAGCTGTCAAAAATTAATGACAAAGAAAAGCAGCCATCAAACAAAAGGCAGTAATCTATAAAGGAAAGCCCATTAAGTTATCAGAGTTTTCAGCAGAAACTCAGCAAGCCGAGAGAGAGAGGAAACAAATATTCAAACTATTGAAATTGCCAGCTAAGAATAATACATCCAGCAAAGCTATCCTTTAGATACGAAGGAGGAATAAAGACCTTTCCACATATACAGAAGCTGAGGGAATTTTTTAACAGATTGATTGCATTGCAGGAAATAATTAAGGAGGCTATTCAAACTGAAACAAACAAACAAAAAAATCAAAAGAATACAAAACCATGAGCAACATTACTAACAGAAGAAGGAAATGACAACCTTCACACAGAATAGATCACTATAAACTTAAACATAACATAAAACAATAAAGAGGATAAATACATAAAAAAGGAAAAAGAAAAAATACCAACTTGCTATTGCAACTCAGAAATCAACTCACATCATAAACAGTGATAATTTGTGACAACAAAAACATAAAAGAGGAGAGAATAAAGGTCTGAATTTGCAAAGCGGCTGGTACATAAGAAGCATGCTAAGGGAAAAGACTACTATATACACAAAATTTTCTTTTACATAAACAAATGGTAAGCACTCAAAACAGAAAGAAAGAAAGAAAGAAAAAAAGAAAGATCCAGACCTGAGACACATAATATAAAAAAGAGGAAATAGAGGGGAAAATCACAGAATACCTCCATGCTAAAATAGGAGACAGGAATGAAAAGGCAAACAAACAGTGGAGACACCAAGCTACCAGAAAAAAAAAAAAGATAAAATGCCTATAGTAAATCTGTATATATCAATAATCATCTTAAATGTAAATGGATTGAACTCACCAGTAAAAAGGCACAGATTAGCAGATTAGATAAAACATCAAAACTCAACCATATGCTGTGTCTAAGAAACGCATGTCAGCTACAAAGACAATTATAGACTCAAAGAGAAAGGATGGAAAATGATCCTCCAAGTAAACGGTATCCAGAGAAAAGCAGATGTAGCAATATTTATATCAGACGAAACAGACTTCAGTATAAAAAAGACAACAAAAGACAAAGATAGACATTTAATAATGATAAAGGGACAATATAACAAGAAGACATAATACTTACCAATACAGATATATATATGTCCCCAATCGGAGAGCACCAAAATCTACAAAATAACTAGTAACAGAACTAAAGGCAGAACCTGAAAAAGAACAAAATAAAACAGAATTATAGTAAAGATAAATATGCCATTGACAGCTATGAATACTCCATACAAACAGAAAATCAGTATGAAAATATCAGCCTTAAATGACACATTAGACCGAATGGACATAATTGACATGTACAAAGCACTTCATCCTAAAACACCAGATTATACATTATTTTCTAGTGAACTTGGAACATTCTGAAGGACAGAACATATGTTTGAAAGAAAACTATCTTCAATAAATTTAAGAAGATTGAAATCATACCAAACATATTCTCTGACCACATGGCTTTGAAATTGGAGATCAACTCTGAAAAGAGTAGGAAAAAGCCCACAAATACATAAACAACATGCTATTTAAGAATGACTAGGTAAAAAAAAAAAAGAATGACTAGGTCAGAGAAGAAATTTAAAAACAAAAGTGATCACAGGTTACATAGAAATAAATGAGAAAAAAATAAATTGTATCAAAATTCTTGAGAGGAACATATACATCATTACAGGTATATCTCCAGAAACAAAAAAGATTCCATATAAACAACCTAACATTACACCTTAAAGAACTAGAAAAAGAAGAACAAATGAAACCCAAAGTCAGAAGAAGGAAGGCAATAATAAAAATCAGAGCAGAACTAAATGAAATAGAGAACAAAAAGACAGTAGAAATAATTAATGCAACAAAGAGTTGGTTCTTTGAAAAGATTATTAACATTGACAAACCAGTGATGTCATAGAAATGGCGGCATGAAGTGAGCCTCTTGAAACCTCCCCTGGAATTTACAACAAATTGAAGAGCTATAATTCCACAAAGGACTCCCTGGACAGCAGACGAGCAAGATTAACAGACGCACAACTGAAATCATCTAAAGGTGGGCAAATTGGGCAATCAGGGGAAGAGGTGAAAGTGAAGAGACATAAGCCTAGCAGGCTGCAGCACCCAGAAATTAGCTCAGATCTCCCTGCATTACAGAACTACTGCAGTCTTGGGAGACGGAAAAATTTGGACTGCTAGCGCTCCCCTTATGGTCCACATTCCCGCCTGAGAAATCAGCATATAAAATGGCTGAACCCAACACTCACGGAACAGACCTCACAGCAAAGACTGAGGCAAGCCATCACTGCCAAGCAGAGGATGGAAGGAATAGGCATGGAACCTAGCTAACACCTCTTTACCCTCCCAGAGCTCACCACACCCCCACCTGCACAGTCCTAGAAGTGGAAGAGTAGCAGTGTCAGATTAAAACAACAGAATATTTTTAATTCTGAGAACTGCAGCCCACAGCCACTGACTCACAGCCCAACTAGTTCCAGCGAAGGGCAGGGAGCCTAGGGTGCAAGACTGTCTATGCTGTTTGTCACCACCATTGCTCAAAAGCACCTCTCACAACCCACTCCACCCCTGCCACCATCTATTTGGGGAGATTCATGCAAAGGTAAACAGAGCCACTGAAACACACACGCCCTAAATCTGGTGAAGAGCTTCCAAAATTATTAAGCCCTTCACGTCCCACAACAGAGGTGGTTCCCTGAGTCCACGCGACCTGCTCTCAGAGGAGAAGCCCAAATTCCAGGGAATGCCCGCCCCCCATTGTGTGAGAAGCCAGAACAGTGCAGAGAAAGTATAACACTACAGTGCAAGAGAGAATAAAATGCTGCAGTACAAAATAAAATAAAGCATTGTACCAACACCTAGTAGAAAGCAAAATAAAGACCTCTTTCTACCAACATGTTGCAGAACTAACTGATGTAGATGCTTAGGAAGAGAAACAATAATTTATTAATTGCCATGAATAACCAAGGTAACAAGGCAGCTTAGAAAGCAAATGAAAAGTCTCCAGAAAATAAACTTAAAGACACAGAAATATATGAGTTAAATGACAGAGAATTCAAGATTGCAGTTCTGAAAAAAACTCAACGAGATGTAAGAAAACACAGACAGGCAGTTTAATGAACTCAGAAACACAATCAAAGAACAAAATGAACAGTTAACCAAAGAGATTGAAATTTTAAAAAAGAACCAAATAGAATTTCTGGAGATTGAGAGCTCAATAAAAGAAATGAAGAAAAATAACCAGCTTAGGTAATAGAGCTGACCAGATGAAGGAAAGAATCAGAGACACTGAAGATAGAAATATGGAAATGACAAAGATGGAAGAAGAGAGGGACTTGAGAGTTAAAAGAAATGAAGGAACTCTACAAAACTTTCTGACTCCATTAGAAATAGCAATATAAGAATATTGGGAGGGCCGGCTGAATGGCTCAGTTGGTTAAGAGCTCGCTCAAGAGTTTGAGCTCTGAGCAACAGCGGTTCGAGGCCAGCCCGAGCTGAGCAGCCGCTAAGCTGCCAATAGGTAGCAGGATGGCTCAGCTAAAAAAAAAAAAAAAAAAAAAAAAGAATATTGGGCATACCAGAAGAAGAAAAGGAGAAGGGAACAAGATATATTCAGACAAGTAGTTGACAAGAACTTCCCATACTTGTGCAGAGAACTGGATCTTTGACTCTAAGAAGCAAATAGAACACCTAATCACATCAATCCCACCAGGCCTTCTCCAAGGCACATTGTATTAAAGCTGTCAAAAATCTACAACAAAGAAAGAATCCTCAAGGCAGCCAAGGAAAAGAAGACAGTAATCCACAAAGGAAAGCCCATTAGGTTATCATCAAAATTTACAGCAGAAACTCTAGAAGCCAGAAGGGAGTGGAATAAAATATTTAAACTATTGAAAGAGAGAAATGATGAGCCAAGAATAATATATCCAGTAAATATATCCTTTAGATATAAAGGAGGAATAAAGATGTTTCCACACATACAGAAGCTGGGGGGAATTTAGTAACACACTACCCATACTACAAGAAATACTGAAAGAGGTTATTAGACTTGAAACAAAAAGGAAAAGAATACAAAACCATGAGTAGTGCTACAAACAGACAGAAGCAGGAAATGGCAACCTCTACACCAAATAAGACACTATACACTTAAACATAACAAGAAAGGTAAACAAGAAAACAAACACTTAAATAACAGAGAGAGAGAAAAAAGACATCTTGCTTCTGCAGCACATAAATCAACTCACAGAATAAATAGGGATAATTTGAGACAACTAAAACATAAAAGGGGAAAGAGTAAAAGTCTGAACTTGCACATGGAAATGGAGAAAGGAAGCATGCTGAAGAAATGGAACACTCTAAATATGAAACTTTTTTTACATAAACTGAATGATAACCACTGAAAAAAATCCAAAACTGAAATGAATAAGATAATAAATGAAAAAATAGAGGGAAATATCATAGATTACCACCACAATGAAATAATAAACAACATAAAAAAGGCAAACAAAAAATGGAGATACGGTCCCCCCCCAAAAGAAACAGAGATAGAATGATAGGAAATCGCCATGTATCACTAATCACCTTAAATGTAAATAGACTGAACAGACCAACAGAAATGCACAGAAGCAGACTAGATAAGAAAACTAAACCCAACTATATGGTGCCTCCAGGAGACACATCTCAGCTACAAGGACAAATGTACACTCAAAGTGACACAGTGGAAATTGACACTGCAAGCAAATAGTATGCAGAATAAAGCAGGTGTAGCTATATTAATATCAGATGAAACAGACTTTAGGATAAAAAAGGTAACAAGAGACAAAGATGGACATTTCACCATGATAAAGGGGAATATACAACAAGAAGACATAACAGTCATCAACATTTACATCTCCAATAAGGGAGCACTAGAATATGCAAAGCAACTACTAACAGAACTAAAGAGAGAAATTGACCAAAACAGAATTGTAGTAGGACACCTAAATACATCAGTGACAGCTGTGGATAGATCATCCAAACAGGAAATTAATAAAGAAATATCAGCCCTAAATGACACATTAGATGAAATGGACATAACTGACATTTATAGAGCATTTCACCCTAGAACATCAGACTATACATTATTTTCTAGTGAACATGTAACATTCTCAAGAATAGACCATGTATTGGAAAATAAAACTAGCCTCAGCAAATTTAATAAGATTGAAATTATATCAAGCATATTCTCTGATCACAAGGCTTTGAAATTGGATATCAGCTGCAAAAACAAGCAGGAAAAGCCACAAATATGTGGAGATTAAACAACATACTTCTAAGGAACGACTGGGTCAAAGAACAAATAAGAGGAGAGCTCAAAAGATACATAGAAACAAATTAGAATGAAAATATATCCTACCAAAACTTTTGGGATGCAGCAAAAGTAGTTTTAAACGGGAAATTTATATCATTACAGGCCTACCTCAAGAAAGAAGAAAAACCCCAGATAAATAACCTTATGTTACACCTTAAAACTAGAAAAAGAAGAACAAACGAAAGTCAAAGTCGGCAGAAGGAAGGAAATAATTAAAATCAGAGCAGAATTAAATGATATAGAGAACAAAAAGACAACAGAAAAATTAATGCAACAAAAAGCAGTTCTTTTAAAATATTAATTAAATTGACAAACCCTTGGCTAGTCTCACTAAGATAAAAAGAGAAAAAACACAAACAAAACCAGAAATGAAAGAAGGGAAGTTGCCACTGCTGCCACAGAAATACAAAGGATAATACAAGAATACTATGAAGAGTATATGCCACAAAATTCAATAACCTACAAGAAATGGAAATGGTCTTAGAAACATTTGGCCTTCCTAGGATGAATCACGAATTATTGGACAATCTAAATAGATTGATCAACAGTAAGGAAATTGAATCAGTCATCAGAAACCTTCCCAAAAGCAAAATTCAAGGACCAGATGGCTTTGCTAGTGAATTCTACCAAACATTCAAAGAGAATCTAATACCTGTCCTTCTCAAGCTCTTCAAAAAAAGTTGAATAAGAGGCAAAACTCTCTAATTCATTTTATGAGGCCAACATTACCCTGATACCAAAGTCGGTAAGAATAACACAGAAAATTACAGATGAATATCTCTGCTGAATACAGATGCAAAATTCCTAAACAAAATTCTACCAAATCAAATGCAACAATGCATTTAAAAAATTATACATCACGACCAAGTGGAATTCATCACAGGGGCTCCAACATAGTTCAACATACACAAATCAATCAATGTGGTACACCACATAAACAAAATAAAAGACAAAAAGCATATGATTATATCAATACATGCAGAAAAAAACATTTGACAATATACAACATTCATTTATTATTAAAACACTTAATAAAATAAATATAGAAGAAAAATACCTTAACATGATAAAGGCCATATATAACAAACCCTCAGCTAATATCATAATTAATGGTGAAAAGCTGAAGCCCTTTGCTCTCCAAGACAGGGCTATCCCCTATCAACTCTGCTTTTTAACATAGTTTTGGAAGTCCTAGGCAGAGCAATCAGGCAAGAGGAAGAAATAAAAATCATCCAAATTGGGAATGAATAAGTAAAATTGTCACTGTTTGTGGATAACATGATGCTATATACAGAAAACCCTAAAGACTCCACCAAAAAGCTATTAGAAACAATAAACGAATAAAGTAAAGTTGCCAGTGAAAACATCAACATACAAAAGTCTATTGTATTCCTTTATACTAACAAAGAAATCTCTGAAAAATAAATTTTAAAAAATTCCTTTTGCAATTGGAACAAAAATAATTAAATACCTAGGAATAATCTTATCCAAGGATGTGATGGACCCATACAATAAAAACTATGAGATATTGTTTTTAAGAATTGAGGAAGACCCAAAGAACTGGAAATACATTCTGTGTTCATGGATTGGAAGAATCAACATAGTTAAAATGGCCTTATTTAACAAAGCAATATACATATTTAATGCAATGCCCATCAAATCCCAACAGCATTTTTTAAAGATATAGCATAAAAGCTCATCAGATTTGTATGGAACCACAAAAGGCCCTGAATAGCCAAAGCAATCCTAAGAAAAAAGAACAATGTTGGAGGTATCACACTCCCTGACTTCAGCTTCTATTACAGGGAAACAATAATCAAAACAATATGGTATTGTTAGAAAAACAGACACACAGGCAAATGGAATGGAATTGAGAACCCAGAAATAAACCCACATAAATATGGACAGATAATTTTCGACAAAGAAACCTAAAACATACAGTGGAGAAGAGACAGCCTCTTCAATAAATTGTACTGGGAGAATTGGAAAGCCGTGTGTAAAAGAATGAAACCAGACTGCTATCTGTCACTGTGTACTAAAATTAACTCAAAATGAATCAAAGACCTAAACATAAGACCTGAAACAATAAACTGCATAGAAGAAAACATAGGTACTAAAATTATGGACTTTGTGTTCAAAGAGAATTTTATCAATTTTACTTCAAAGACAAGGGAAGTAAAAGCTGAAATAAATGAATGTGACTATATCAAACTTAAAAGCTTCTGCAGAGCAAAAAAAATCTAACAACAAAATAGAGAGACAGCCAACCAAAAGGGAGAATAATTTTGCAAACGCCTCCAATAAGGGGCTAATATCCGAAGTATAAAAGGAACTCATACAACTCAACAACGAAAAATCCAAACAATCCAATTAAAAAATGGGCAGAGGAACTGAATAGACATTTCTCCATAGAGGACATACAGATGGCCAGTAGACTTATGAAAAAATGCTCAACATCACTAATCATCAAATGATTATGCAAATAAAATATGCAAAAAAAAATGCAAATAAAAACCACAATGAGATATCACATCTCACCAGTTAGAATAGCTACCATCAACAAGACAAATAATAACAAGTGTTGGAGAGGCTGGGAAAATGGAACCTTCACACAGTGTTGGTGGGAATACAGATTGGTACAGTCACTAAGGAAGGCAGTGTGGAGATTCCTCAAAAAATTTTAAATACAATTACCATATGACCCAGCAATTCTTCTCTTGGGTGTCTACGCAGAAAAACTGAAAATATTTATCTTTAACAATATATGTAGTCCGATGTTCATTGGAGTTTTATTTATGGTGGCCAAGACATGGCAACAACCAAAGTTTCCTTTGATTGATGAATAAAGAATTTGTGGTATATGTACACAATGAAATACTATTCTGCCATAAAAAGGGATGAAATAGTGCCATTTGCAACAACGTGGATGGATCTTGAGATTATAATACTGAGCAAAATAAGTGAGACAGAAAAAGTAGAGAACCATATTATTTCACTAAGTGGTATATAAAACTGAAAACAATAGAACAAGAAAAACAAATTAAGAAACAAAACTCAAAGGCACAGACAATAGTTTAGTGGTTACCAGAGGGTAATGTGGAAAAAGGGTTTTAGATGAGGGTAAAAGGGATGGAATAAGGTGATGGGGAAAGAACTGACTCTGGATGGTGAACACACAACATGATATATAGATGATGTATTACAGAATTGTACACCTGAAATCTACATAACTTTGCTAACAATTGTCACTCCAAATTAACTTTAATTAAAAATAAATCAGTTGGAGAAAGACAAATACTATATGATCTCACTTATGTGTGAAATCTAAAAAACTGAATAAACGAGCAAATTAAATAGAAATTGGCTCAGAGCTATAGAGAAAAAACTGATGGTTTGCTAGTTGGGAGAGGGGTGGGGATTAGGGAGAAGAGGAAGGGATTAGACAGCATAAATAGGTAACTACAATATTGCCACAGGAATGTGAAAGACAGTTCCGGAAATATAATTAACAATGTTGCAAATATTTTGTAGGATGTCAGATGGTCACATGTCTTGCTAGGGAGACTACTTCATGAATGAGGTAGAGGCTTGATCACTGCACTGTACACCTGAAGCTGATGATGTATAATATTGTATGTCAACTATAATTGAATGTATATATAGTCATGGGATATGGAGTATAGTGTGGGAGTGGAGTCAATGGAATTGTAATAGGTATGTATGATATCGGGGGGGTGGAGTGGTGGCAGATGGGGAAGAGGGGTTGTCACTTTGAGGGGTAAAAAGTATAACTATTGCACTGAGTTGTACACCTGAAACTAATAAAAAATAGATGCACAGATCAATGAAATATAATTGAGAACCAAGAAACAAATCCACATACTTGTATATATGGGCAGATAATTTTAGACAAAGGAGCCAAATCCATACAATGGAGAAAAGAAAGCCTCTTCAATAAATAGTTCTTTAAAAATTGGAAAGCCGGGCCGGCCGAGTGGCGCGATGGTTAAGAACTGGCTTGGGACGCCAGAGGGCCCCAGTTCGGATCCCACATATGAGGGCCAGTGACACTGCCCTCCACAGCTAAGATGCTGAACAACAGCTCAACCTGGAGCTGGGCTGCCGTGAGTCGCCGGCACCGGCGATGGCGTAGGCTGCATCCCCTGCTGCAGTGGGTTGCCATGGGCTACCGTATGTAGCCAGCAGCCAGCGTGAGCGGCCAGCAGCTGCAGTGAGCGGCCATCCAGAAGCCGGCGACTGATCTGCCTCATCCAGGAAGAGTGCAATGATGGTGCTAACTTGGGCCAGTGAAGCAATGTCCTCCACAACTAGACTGAAGAACAAAACGACAGCAACTTGTCTGTTCCCCTTCCCCCAATTCCCCAGCACTGTTCCCATCCCCCCAATTCCCCAATAAAAATCTTTAAAAAAAAATTGGAAAGCCTTATGCCAAAGAAAGTAACTAGATGCTATCAGTCGCCATATACCAAAATTAAGTGAAAATGGATCACAGATCTAAACACAAGGCCTGAAACAATGAATCACCTAGAAGAAAGTTTAGTTACTAAACTTATGGACCTTGGGTTCAGAGAGGATTTTATGAATTTGACCTCAATGGCAAGGGAAGTAAAAGCTAAAATAAGTGAATGGGACTATTTCAAACCAGAAATCTTCTGCACAGCAAAAGAAACCATTGACAAAATAAAGAGGCAACAAACTGAATGGGAGAAGATTTTTGCAAACAATGCCTCTGATAAGGGGCTAATGTCCAAAATATATAAGGAACTCCTACATTTCAACAACAAATAAACAAAAAATCCAATTTAAAAATGGGCAGAGGACCAGAACAGATACTTCTCCCAAGAAGACATATAAATGGCCAATAGACATATAAAAAATGCTCAATTTCAATAGATATTAGGGACATGCAAATTAAAACCATAATGAGATATCACCTTTCATCTGTTAGAATGGATATCATCAACAAGATAGGTAATAACAAGTGACGGAGAGACTATGGATTAAAAGGAACACTTGTACACTGTTGGTAGGAATGTAAACTTATACAGCCACTATGGGAAACAGTATGAAGGTTTCTCAAAATTTAAGAACAGAATTAAAATATGACCCAGCGTTCCCTCTCCTGGGTATCTATTCAAAAATCTGAAAACATTAATCCATAAAGATATATGTACCCCAATATTCATTGCTGGATTATTTATTTTGACCAAGACATGTAAACAAAAGGAGTTGTGGTATATTTACACAATGGAATACTATGCGGCCATAGGAAAAGATGAAATACTGTCATTTGCTTAGTAAAATAGGTCAGGCAGAAAAAGTGAAAAACCATATGACTGCACTCATATGTGGGATATAAAATTGAAAGTAACAAAGGAACAAGACAAAGAAACAAAAACTCACAGACACAGACAACAATTTAGTGGTTACCAGAGTGTAAGGGGGGAAATAGTGGTAGAAGAGAAAAAGGAGATCAAATATATTGTGATGGAAGACCCACAATATATAGGTGGGGAACACACAATGTGATATATAGATGCTATATTATAGAAATGTACACTAGAATCCTATATAATTATACTAACCAATGTCACCCCAGTAAATTTAATTTAAACAGAGAAAAAAGAAAAATAAGGAATGAGCAATCAAGTTATGAAAAGACATGAAGGAACCTTAAATGCATACTACTAAGTGAAAGAAGCCAATGTGAAAAGGCCACATCCTGTATGGTTCCAACTATATGACATTTTGGAAATAAAAAACCTATGGAGACTGAAAATGATCACTTGCTGACAGGAGTTGTTGAGAGAGGGTTCAATAGGCATAGCACAGAGAATTTTTAGGGCAGTGAAAATACTTTTTGTGATACCGTAATGATGGATATATGGCATTATACATTTATTCAAGCTCATAGAAAGCACAACGCCAAGATTGAAGTCTTATGTAAACTATGGCTTTGAGTGATTATGCTGTCTTAATGTAGGTTTATCAATTGTAACAAATGTACCACTCTGATAGGGGATGTTCATAACATGGAAGGCTATGTATAAGTGAGAGCAGGGAGTATGTGGAAAATCTGTGTACTTGCTTCAATTATGCTGGAAATTTAAAATTGCTCAGAGAAATAGTTTTAATAAACATACATTATGTATAATAAATATTTAACATGTAAATATTTATATATTTAATTATTAATTTATATTTTAATGAATGTATTTCCGTATATATGTTATCTGTAAGTCATATAGTATATATGAAGTACTGATACATGCCAAGATATGAATGAACCTTGAAAAAAACATGCTGAGTGGAAAAAGCCAAACACAAAAGCTCACACATGTATGATTCTAGTTATATTAAATATCAAGAATAGATAAATCCACAGAAACAGAAAACAGATTGATGGCTTCCAGAGTTTGTGGCAAGGTGGGAATGGGTAGTAACTGCTTATTAGACACATAATTTATTTTTAAGGTGATGAAAATATTACAACATTGGAGTTGTACTAAATGTCACTGAAGTGTTCACTTTATTTCTTTAAATTAGTTTCAGGTGTACGATACAATGTAATAGACATTTACACTATCATAAAGTGATATCCCCCAACCTTCTACCCTTCTGACATTGTATATAGCTGTTACAACACCATTTATTATATTCCCTATGCTGTACTTTACATCATGTGACTATATATATATATATATATATATATATATATATATATATATATAGTCTCTGACAATTAAGTTTGTGGTCTTGACACCACGTTCTAACATTGGCAGCATTCTACAAACAGTTCAGTAATGTTTTATAACCTTGGTATATCAGTGTCTCACAGCTGTGTTCTTGTTGACTTGTGGCAGTGTCTTGCTGAGTGGCATTCATTATTCTTGTTGTATATTTTTGTGTGCAATCATGAGAATGTCTGAGCTTGAAGTAGAACAATGAACAAATATTAAATTTCTTGTTAAACTTGGCAAGAGTGAAAGTGAAATCAGGGATATGTTAGTCCCAGTTTTGAGGGATAATGCCATGAAGAGAACAGCAGTGTACAAATGGATTAAATGTTTTTCTGAGGGGAGAGAATGTGTCACTGATGAAGAGAGGTCAGTGCTGTCAGTAACAAGCAGAACTGAAGAAAACATTAGAAAAATGTGTCAAATTGTGTGTCAAAATCATTAGCTGTCTGTGAGAAGCATAGTAGACCAAGTAAACATTGATAGAGAAACAGGAAAATCTTAACTGAAAATCTCGGCATGAGAAAGGTGTGTACCAATGTGGTCCAGAGGATGCTCACCCATGAACAAAAGCAATGGAGAGTCAAATTTTGCCAAGACCTTTTGGAGAGGAAGGACAATGTTTTGGGCCATGTTATGACTGGTGAAGAAACATGGGTGTACTGATACTACCCTGAAACAAAGGATCAAAGTGCACAACAGAAGTCAGCCAATTCTCCACTACCAAAAAAGTTCCGTCAGTCCAAATCGAGAGTCAAAACGATGTTGCTAAAGTTGTTTTCAATATCAGGGGGATTATTCATTATAAATTTGTACCAACTGGACAAACAGTTAACCAAGTTTACTATTTGGAAGTGCTGAAAAGCCTGCTTGAAAAATAGATAAGAACCTGAACTTTGTGCCAACAATTCATGACTCTTGCATGACTACAATGCACAAGCTCACATGGCACTGTCTGTGAGGGAGTTTTTAGCTAGTAAACAAATAACTGTATTGGAACACCCTCCCTACTCACATGATCTGGCCCCCAATGACTTCTTCCTTTACCCAAAGATAAAGGAAATATTGAAAAGAAGAAACTTTGATGACATTCAGTATATCAAGGGTAATACGATGGCAGCTCTGATGGCCATTCCAAAAAAAGAGTTCCAAAATTGCTTTGAAGGGTGGTCAAGGTGCTGGCATCAGTGCATAGCTTCCCAAGCAGAGTACTTCAAAGATGACCATAGTGATATTCAGCAATGAGGTATTTAGCACTTTTTCTAGGATGAGTTCGTGAACATAATTCTCAAAACTTGTGTGCGTGTGTGTGTGTGTGTAATTATAGTTGACATTCACTATTATTCTACTTCAGCTTCAGGTGTGTAGCCCAGTGGTCAGGTATGTACATAGTCTATGAAATGATCCCCCTGATAAGTCCAGTACCCATATGGCACCCTATTTAATCTTTACAACTTAAAATGGCTAATTTTATGTTGTGTTAAATTTACCTAAGTGAAATTATAATTAAAAAGTTAAAAGAAGCCAGAGAGAAAAAATGTACCTTTTGTAGTAGAAAAGCAATTGGAACAACTGGGAATTTTTTACCTGCAATCACAGTGAACAGAAGGAAGCAAAACAACATTTTTTCAAGTGTTGAAAGAAAAGAAATGTCAACAGCTAACTATAGCATATGAAAGTAACCTTAAGAAATGAAGAGAATATAAAGACATTGTTAAATGAAAAAACACTAAGCATTTGTTGCATTCAGATCTGCCCTTAAAGAATGGCTAAAGCAACCTCACCAAACATAAAGATAATGATAATTAGGACTTGATCCTTCACCAAAGATATAACAATGGGTTGAGTAAAAAGAGAAGTAAACATAATAGACTATACTTCACTACATTTATTTTCTTAGTAATATTTTGTGGTTAAATAAAAAGTTATATCACCATCTTATGTGGCACTTAATGTGTACAGTGGAAACACTTAAGACAATTTTATTTCAAAAATGGGCAAGTTATAAGAACCTAAATGGAAGGTAAAGTTTCTATACTTTATTGAAGTAATAAGACATTGAATACAATAGAATGCAATAAGTCATATATGTATGTGGTCATACCTAGAAAATCCATTAAGAATTTGTGTAAATACATATACTCAACAACACACTAAACAGGAGAGTTCCAAATATATTTTTATGGTCAGTAATATAAAGTGGAAAAAGTTTGGTAGCTTATCAAAAAGACCAATAGTAATATTAATCAGAAATAGACCAACAAAAGTGACAAAATGAAGAGCTTTTGAACAGCAAGTTTTAGGTTAAGCTAAAGGAAGCAAAAATTAAAGTTGAAATACAGTGGGATTACAATGAGTTTAGAACATTTAACTTTTTACCAAAAAAATTAGTTCAAGAGGGAAGCCAACACATCATGAGCATGAGTATAGATGACATTAATTAATGAGTCCATGGGCATGTTGTGTTGCTTATAAGGCATGTATACAATAAATCTATTGCCATTGGCATCATAGGCAGACTTACAGTTAAAAATTTTCAAGACAAATCAGAGTTGAGGTTCTGTACTACTCATTCTATACAATTATTCCATGAAATGCTATTTGACCTCATGCAAAATTGGAAATAAAATAATCTCTAATAAGCTGTTAAATGTTGTACATTTTCTCTACTTTGCAGCTTTAGTAATAAAGAAAACACATAATACAGAGCAAAAAAAGGTGGGGGAGGAGGTGATTAAACTGATTTTTATATGGAAATAACATGTTAGAATTATTTCAACTATTACCACTAGTCTATGTTAAATACCAAGTAAAAGATCTGTAAATAATAAAGGACTTGAAAAGGAGTCCTTGGTGTTACATTTACAAACTTCCAAGAAGCAGGGATTGATAGTCAAATTGTATAACACAGGACTTCTCAAACTCTAATGTGCTGACAAAAAGCCTGCTGAGATTGTGAAAATAAAGTTTCTAATTTCACTAGGTCTGGAGTCGGACCCCAAATTTTTATGTCTAACAAACTTCCAGGTGATGTTGTTAATCACAGATTTTGTACCACAATTTGAGTAGCAAGGGTCTAATAAACTACACATATGGCATTAATAAGGTCAGTGTTTTAAATTCTATCTCCACATTGGCCAGTTAGCTTGTGGCGATCTGGAGTGAGGTTGAACAGTTTGCAATTCCAGATCTTTCACTTCTTAGCTTAGTGGTCTAAGCAAGAGACTTAACCTTTCTTAGCCACAGTTCCCACATCTGTAAATTAGGGATAGCATTATTCCCTACTTCTGGGGATTGTTGTGAAAGTTAAGTGATATATTTGTAATGTCCTTGAAACATATTTGATGCTAAACAAACAATATTCTCCTCTTCCCACCCCAATCACGATAGATTACATCCTTAACTGCAGTGATTTTACAAGTCATTGGTACAAAGGTGACTGAATCTGAGATCATGTAGGAACAGTCGATAACAAAATGACAGATAAAATAATCTCAAATTAGAAGTATACTTTCATGCATATATTGATTACAGTACAACTTCTGCAGTTTTGCCTTCTAACTCTCTTAATCCACCACTTCTCAGCCTCACATTTCAAGCCCTTTATTTTTGAGGCCTCCTCAGATTTGATCTGTAGGCATCTAGAGAACAAATAATTGATGTAACTGTTTTTTAAATATCCACACTTATAAAATGAGGTAAGAAATGATACGGTTAAAATTATTTGACTAAGAAAATCATCAGAAAATATGTATTCATTATAAATTATTAGGAAACAGTAATAAAAAAATCAAAGAAGTGAGTAGTGTAATTTTGATTCAATTTTGCTTTAGTGTTGTTTTTTGTTATTGCTATATTTTGAATGTGCACTAACCTTTACCTTGCTAATTCCATTTCTAAATAAAAATCCAAAAACAATGCTAAATGACTTATATTTATCCCA
Source organism: Hipposideros armiger (assembly GCF_001890085.2). Taxonomy (NCBI): domain Eukaryota; kingdom Metazoa; phylum Chordata; class Mammalia; order Chiroptera; family Hipposideridae; genus Hipposideros; species Hipposideros armiger. The sequence continues at coordinate 1,502,159 of NW_017731503.1, forward strand.
AATCAAACTCCCTAAAGGAAAATCAAATAGAGTCAGTCTTTTGTACCTATGAAATATATACATATTTTGTAAATATGCACTAAAGAAAATGCAATGTTGTGCTATATAAACCCTTCCATATCAGATAAAACATGTATGTCTTTTGAGCAACTACTTCTGAGAAAACTGTTTGAATGAAAATTATTTTTTCATCTATCCTACTTTTTCTATGCATAGAAATCGGCCTGGCCTAACATTTTATCCAGGAAGCATCTGCAATAAATTATACTAAACTCTTAAATCAGTTACCATAAAGAAATCCCTGAACCAATAAAATTAAAATTTTGCTTACTTGGCTTCCAAGATCAATTGTTGATCTTTAGATTTATGGATAGACATGCCACCTAATGGTTCCAATGGGTAATAAGACAACTGGACAGCCCTGGCTACTGTCACTTTTGCTGGTAAATTACTCAGTCTTCAGAGAAGACTGATCTAATCTCATTGATAACATGCATGGTTTATAAGTATCAGAGCTGTAGATGTAGTAAGTCCTAAACCATGAGAATGTAAAACCGAATATTCTCATTAAATCCCTGTTTCTCTACATCTCTATTCAAACACTTGTTTATTGGTGTGTGGGTGTTTGTGTGTGTGTGTGTGTGTGTGTGTGTGTGCGCGTGTGTGTGTGCAGGTGTGCATGCATGCATGTTCTCCTGTGTGTAAAAGAGAATGCTGCTGTCTTTAGATATACCATTAGTAAACACGTTGCAAAAAATATTTTGTTGTTTCTCAAAAGACCTGATTCTCTTGTTTTACTTAAAGCTGTCAAATTATATAACACATATAATGTGATGCTCACTAGAATGAATAAAATTGAAACAAATTGAAACCAAACTAAAAGAGAACATGTTCTCTTGCGCAAAAAGTGTTCAAGTTAAATGAACACTGTCAGAAACATTTAAATGGTATTTATTGCATATTGTATGGAGTTGGTCTGGGTTTCATCTAATTCTAAGATTAGATACAGGTGTGTCTTGCTTAACATAAACATTTTAATACCACAAGGAAAAATCATAGTACAATGTGTATATTCAGTAAAAGTTCTACATAGATCCTATATTATATTATTTTCTGACATTGAAACAAAAATTTCCATAGCATGCATCATTAACTCCTAATATTTTATAAGTCTGGATTTTTTTGTATTGCCTCTTCTTAAAGTCGGATCTTGAATGTTTATTAGAATTTGGTAATTAAAACCTTTTCTTGGGCATCTGTGAAAACATTTCTGCTTGTACTGCGGTTTCTGGCCTTTTTGAAAAACCATTTTAATGTTTTCCACATTTTCAGGAAATACAGTTTTTAGAGTAGCTTTACCTGCAAATATTTTTTATCTAACAGCACTTCATACCACATTGACTGATTGCATTAAAATTTGAAAGATAAAATTAAGGATTAGCACAGTGTGATGTTTGATGAATAATTGTTGAATGGATGATAGAGAACACAATTGATTGGATTCATATAACTGCCTTCTTAAATGATTTCAGTGACAAAATTCATTCTTTTAATATAGTGGTTATCTTTTGAAAAGAAAACCCAATATTTCTTCATTACAAAAATATCCTCAAAATAAATATGATCACCTACTCTAAAGTTCTCTTCTTACTCATTCTCCAGGTGCATTTCAATCTCCATGAACCTGCCTTTTCCTTATTTGGACTCGCTCATAAAAAAAAAGACCTTGTCTACTTTGAATAAAATGCCTTACAGTAGTGAACACTAAAAATACATGTTGATTGTTTGATTAATTAAGGTGCCTGTTGCCAAACTAAATTACTCAAGTGAAGGAAAAGAATAATTCCAAATTCCAAATCAACATTTCTAGTAACATATGGTGGGTCGTAGAGACAAAATTTAAATATTTACCAAAACAAAACAAATTTGAGGTGGAATAGTCTAAGGGCCTCATTGAAAATAATCCTATTGATGAATAGTACCTATAATTGAACCCACTGTTGATGGGATTAGGAACTGAAAAGAATAATTTGTGTATGTTCAAGCTCCCTTTCTTATATTAGATTTCCTTTTTGTATAGGTTACTAATATGTAGACTACATTTAATTAGATTACCTTTGAGGTTTCTTTGTTTAAAATAACCATCTTTAAAGAAAATTTAAAATCACTAACAATTCCATCACAGAAAGATAATAACTGAATATGGTTTGATTATAGTGTATTTCTTATTTTTCTTCCCCTCTTCTTCTTCCCCACACATTTAGTAGTCATACAGTATACATCTGATACCATATTTGCATTTTTGTAGCCTATTTATACACAGTTTCCTGCACTTCTCCAGCCCATAATTTTTTTCCAGAACATGGTTTTTAATGATATGATGTTGTATCATATAAATATAATTAATTAATTATTTTCTCATTTTAGAGGTTTTATATAAATTTTCACTATGATACTGTAATTGTATCATTTCATGACTATGGCAATAAATATCTCATGAAAAAATAAAATAACTATCTTTATGTATGTTGCTTACATTATGGCCAATATACTCTAAAGGAATTTTTTTTATTATTGTTTGGGAAAAAGTAGTAATGTAACACCATTAGACCTTGATGCAAGTGAAACAAATAAAGTAAAAACAAAGTTATACTCTAATAGCCTTGAAAATTTTTTTGCTTTGTAGTAACTGTGGATTGTGCCTCTAGATTTGTTTCTTTGAACAGATGTGTATTTGCATAATGTGAAGATTTATTTAGACTTGAGAAAGGAAAATCACATCTCTATTTTACAACGGAATATATATATATATATATATATATATATATATATATATATATANTTGAACAGATGTGTATTTGCATAATGTGAAGATTTATTTAGACTTGAGAAAGGAAAATCACATCTCTATTTTACAACGGAATATATATATATATAAATATATATATATATATATATATATATAATTAGATGAAACAATCCAAAAACAAGCGTATGATTTACATTTTAGTTCTAACCCACTCTTTGTACTTCAGGATCTACAAGATGTATCATGAATGTATAAATACTAGGCATAATTTTAAATAGAGTGCATAAATATATGCTTCGTCTGTAGAAATATTTTCTCTTTGCATCCTTGTGAAATCAACTTGTACCATTGCAGTTTTAATTAAAAAAAATATTTGTATGCTTAGGTGCTTCCTTATGTATGCTAACTCAGCATCTTAGATAATACCCAAACCAACAGCAGATAACTAAAAAATTAATGTAGCATAATGCAAAATTTCAAACTATTAGGCTACTATTGTGTCCTAAATTATAATATCTCATTATTTTTTGTCATTTAGTGCCACACAGACTTTAATACACTGATTTATCATCTTTTCTCTTGTTTTTTCCCTATAACGGAAGAGTTGATTGGGTACACAACATGCTCATATTACACATTTATGATAAGCACAAAAGACAGGTTGCCTTTTATTTGAACTAGATTTCTTATAATAGAAGTCTTTACCAGTTGCACTGATAAAGAAAAGTAGAAGCTTACTGACATATTAGCAAAAAGTATGTTGATATGAGACACATATTAAAATCTATTACAAATCAAGTACAGCATAACTTATTTTAATCCATAGCAGAACACAGAATATTGTTTTAATTTTAGACTCAACACATTTGGATATAACATAAAAATAATGGTCTAAATTGAGGTCACAAAAACTGAACTAAAATTGGATATTTTCTACTTTATCTATTCAGTTAAATAAAAACTTTCATTGCTTTGTAGTGACTGACCTTCAGTACTGAAAATCCTGAATTCTCTTGATATGATGAGATAGAAGCAGAGAGTTTAAGAAAAAACATTCCACCATGTCACAACTGCAAAGAAAAATAAACACATTCAACCATGTTACCTTTCTGACCTGATCTAAATGCATCATTGTAACAAATTTCTTTTTTTTTTTTTAAAGATTTTTATTGGGGGAATTGGGGGAATGGGAACAGTGCTGGGGAATTGGGGGAAGGGAACAGACAAGTTGCTGTCGTCTTGTTCTTCAGTCTAGTTGTGGAGGACGTTGCTTCACTGGCCCAAGTTGGCACCATCATTGCGCTCTTCTCTGGCGAGGCAGATCAGTCGCCGGCTTCTGGACGGCCGCTCACTGCGGCTGCTGGCCGCTCACGCTGGCTGCTGGCTACATACGGTAGCCCATGGCAACCCACTGCCACAGGGACTGCAGCCTACGCCGTCGCCGGCAACTAAAGGCAGCCCAGCTCCAGGTTGAGCTGTTGTTCAGCATCTTAGCTGTGGAGGGCAGTGTCACTGTCCCTCATATGTGGGATCCGAACCGGGGCCCTCTGGCATCCCAAGCGGGTTCTTAACCATCGCGCCACTCGGCCGGCCCTGTAACAAATTTCTTATATTTGCATTTATGAAAGTCTTAGGGTCAAAAGCTCTGACTAACTTTAATACTCTTTTAATTTATTTAAAAAGGCCATATGGATGACTTAGGGAAAGATTTTGCAAAAAAAGTAAATAAGGTTATAAAGAAAAAGTCGTATAGCTTCAGGCTTTTAAATAAGAAATCAAAATCAAAATTCTCTCAAAGGCGGGTTATTTTTATGCCTTTTGCTATACAATTCTGTATGTTAAAAAATTTAGGTGCCGGTTGGTTGGCTCAGTTGGTTGGAGTGCAAGCTCTGAGCAACAGGGTTGCCGGTTCGATTCCCACATGGGCCAGTGACCTGTGCCTGAGCTGAGCTGCTGCTGAGTGCCAATGGGCAGCCGGATAGCTCAGCTGGTGAGAGCGCATGATCTTAACAACCAGTTTTCTGGTTCGACTCCTGCATGGGATGGTGGGCTGTGCCCCTCCCCCCCACAATTAGATTGAAAGTGGTAACTGGACTTGGAGCTGAGCGTGCGCACTCCACAACTAAGATTGAAGGACAACAACTTGACTTGGAGCTGATGGGTCCTGGAAAAACACAATGTTCTCCTTCCCCAATTCCCCAACACTGTTCCCTTCCCCAATTCCCCAATAAAATCTTAAAAACAAACAAACAAACAAACAAACAAAAAACACTTTAGGCAGTGTTTCTATTCTAAAAAATTACAATTAAGAGCTCAAGAAAGAAAATTAATATTGAGTACTGTCTTGATTTAAACCAACACCTTACATAATAAAAGGTTGCAAAATAAAGTGAGCATCAAATAGCTCTTCTGATATTGGCTACTCAAGAATCCAATGCAGTCAAATCCCCAAAATAGAATAATATTTTTAATATCTAGAGAAATCTAAAGCTAACATTAACATAAGAAATGTAATTGTTTAACTTTTATTGAAATGAGTTCATTGAATTTTGTGTCTAGCTCTGAAGACTTAGCAATGTGTTTGGTTTATTTATTTATTTTTTTGCAATCTGGGGAAAACAAAGTTCCTTATACAAGTTGGTAAAGAAGTAGAAAACTTCTGCAGAAATAAATCATGACGTTATGCAAGGCATCTTGTTTTGAGATTTTATTTATTTTATAGATTTAAATATGCATTTTATAGATTTTTTTCTACTGGGCATCTTGTTTTTATATTTCATGTTATACTATTAAAACAATAGTTATAAAGCTCAAGCTCATAAACATTGCCTCAATTTACTGAAACACATATGGAACATTCAAAGTAATTAATAAGTATTAGAAATAATTGATGTGCATTTTTAATAAATACTTTTTCCCTCTTGCATAGTTACCATGAGCACAACAATCTCAATGAAAACTACATTTTTTTCTTAAATTCTTTCTTTTTTTGTGAGAGAGGTTTTGGTGGTATATATCCAAACTGATGACAGTATTCTTAAATCATACTTCATAATAAAGCTTATATTTATGTCCAGTTTCTTATAGTCAGAGCTACACACTTTCTAAAAGCAAATAATAACTTTACTATGCATACTCAAGATCATAGTTAGGCTATTGTATCTTTGAAAGAGATAACGAGCTGACTAACTTTACTTGTCTGGGTCTTGCAAATCCACTTCATTGTTTCCTTTCCACATTTTGTCTATTCCATGATAAAAAGGAATGAGGAGTGATCCAGTATGGGAATCATTTTTTATAGTCCACTATGCCTTTCAGTGACTGACTGTTCTTCATTTACACATTTTTGGTTTATGTACAAGTATACTTTTTAATTAAAATTTATTGGGATGACAATAGTTAACAAGTGTACAATTCTATAATACATCATCTATGTATTGCATTATATGTTCACCACCCAGAGTCACATATGGTGATGGAAGAAGTACAAGTGTACTTTTGAAATGACATTATTTCAGTGTCATATCACTTGGCTATGATATTTCATTTCTTCATAATTCAAGTGGCTTTGGAGTGACAGAATTTTTCCACAATAATATAAAATGAATCCATGAACTCATTTTTACTTGAGATCTCTATCAATTTCATAATGCTAGTCAAGATAATATAGGTCAAAAGCAAAAATAGTTTATTGGACTTAAATAAATTGTTTTCTTTGTTTTATTCTGAGTTATAGTACTGAAATTGATAAGTATCTTAAGCTACAATTTCAATATATTATCAACAATAACAGTTAATTTTCATTGACCACTTGTTCTGTACTAGGTAAATCCTGAGCTCTTTATATAAATATCTCATTTAACCAACAAGCAACCTTATAAAATAGGTACTATTATTGTTTATTTTGAAGATAAGGAATCTGGTGCAGAGCTCTGGGGTCACATTGCCTAGATTTGAACATTTATCATCTGTTTAACTGGAAAATAAGTATTCTAATCTCTAAACCACAGGTTTCTCATTTATTTGGAAATGGTAGATAGTTCAGATTGGCTTCACCAACATGGTTTTGTATTAGAAGGTTGTTGGACTTAAGGTTGGAACAGTGACCTGGGAGTGCATTTTGGAAAGCCTTGTATATTCACCTAAAGACTTTAAAGTTTATTTTATAGGCAGTGAAAAATAACAAACTTTACATTTTATTTTTACCACTTACTACTTTATAAAGATGCATTTCAGCTCAATGTATGACTCAGTCTTAAATGTGTAACAGAAATGTTCATGTTTGTACTACTTTCGAGTACATGATATCACATTCATTGCTAATATTCCAGACTTGCACTGTCCAATAAGTAGCAATTAGCCATATGTGGTTATTTAAAGTTAAATAATTAAAATTAAGTTAAATTTAAAAATTGGTTCCTCAATTACACTAGGAGCATTTCAAGTGTTCAATAGTCACCTGGGCCTAGTGGTTACTGGATTGTTTTGGACAGCACAGATCTAGTGTATTTCTATTATCACTGAAGTTCCTATTGAACAGCACAGCTCTAAACCATACCATTGTGCTTCTTTGGATTCATTACAATTCCTTTACCTCCAGGATATTACTCAGTATTTCTACATGTGTTCAGAGGAGAGCTTCATGTTACAGTCTACCAATTAGGAGTACCTGCAATATGTTTCCTTTGCTGTTCTAATTCCCCTCAATCAGTGTATTCCTGCCTTAAAGCCTTCTGGAAATGATTCTGCATTACCACTACAGTGTCCATGACAGAGTGTCATCTCCCAGTACTCCCAAAGCATCATTCTCTCTATAAATATAAGCTAAGGTTACACTAACCTTAATAGTTACAAGGTATTATAGGTGATGATAGATAGATAGATAGATATGAAACATACTTGTATCAACTATTTTCCTATAACACATTAACTTAGATAGCAATTCAAGTACTATATTTGGATTTACTATATTTGTGTAAACTGCATCATAAAACCCCTTACTCTGTCTTCTTTCCACAAATTAGATGTAATACAAGTAAGGCAAAGTTAATTGTTTTGAAGAACTTTGATGTGATGTAGCCTGTGCTTAAAATACTAGACAACCAGGTGCTGGACATTAACTGAATTAAAGTAAGGAATGAAAATAAGAGGATGGAAACAAAAAAAATAACTAAAAATTAGATTATTAATGATAATCCTCAATCTATGAAAATTCACTTTAAATTTTCATAGAAATGTGAAAAGCTAATAGAGGTTCTGTAAAGTTTATTTAAGAACTGTGAACTTATTTTTTAAAAAATCAGAAAATATCATTGGAATTTGTGATGTCATTTTGCCTCTCACACAATTAGATATCTGTGGCTATCAACATGTCCATTTTAAGATTGCTCAATGTCTGCCTATCCAGCAGTGATTCAGGACACTGTAAACAAAGGTCAGCATTTTTTCCAGTTTCCAGTGTACTCATGTCATAATGTTTTGCTTTTATGAATATAGGGAGTTTGCCATTAAAAAGACGTATGTGAGCATTATGAAGTATTAAGAAAAGGTATCACAATAGCATGCCACTTCATACTCACTAGGATAGCTTTAGAGAAACAACAGATTTTAAGTGTTTATGAGGATGTGGAGGAATCAGAACTCTCACACACTGCTGGTTATAATGTAAAACAGTGCAGCCACTTTAAAAAACAGTCTGGTAGTTTCTCAAATAGTTAAACATAGAGTTACCATATGACCTAGTAATTTTATTACTAGATATATGTCCAAGAGAATTGAAAACAAACATCCACACAAAAAGTTGTTAATGAATGTTTATTGTAGCATTATTCATATGAGGTGTGATCAAAACATATAATGAATGATGCTGTCGAGTGCCATCCAATGGAAAGGCAAGGATCTTCAATACAAGAAATGGCATGTTAAACCTTAATAACAGTGTGTGACAAGTTTCAACTAGTTCGGTGCACTCAGTTCGGTGTGAGCTATGGTTGCGAGAAGGGGTGTTTTAAAGTGTACCGTAAACCATCCTCCATCATGACAACACTCCATGTCATACATCACTTTTGGTATATGGCAATTTCTGTCAAATTAAAACATTACATGTGTCTTTATCCACCTTATTCACCATATCTGGCATCATGTGACTTCTGGTTCTTTCCCAAAGTCAAAATGACCATGAAAGGTAAAACTTTTGAATCTATTCAGAACATTGAGTTATCCACAACAGCACAACTAATGACACTCACGAAAAAGGACTTCCAGAACTGTTTCAGAAAGCATCAAGAATAATGAGATGTGTGTTGGAAGCGACGGGGAGTACTTTAAGGGGGATTAATGGCAAAGTGTCTCTTACTGTAATATTTGTTATTTAAACATTCACTATATTGTTTGATCACACCTCGAAGAGCAATGGAATGAAATAGAAAGACCAGAAATAAATTAAATACAAGATATAATTTACTATATGATGAATATGGCATTGCAGATCAGTAGGAAAAAGAAAGATTATTCAATAAATAGTATTGAAACAACTGACTAACAATCTGGAAGGAGTTAAATTAGACCAAAGTCTATAGCAAAATAAACTTCAAGTGGGTCAAAGATGTAGATATAAATTAATTCAATTTTGAAATATTCAACATCATTAGAAATTTGAAAAAATAAAATTAAAACAAGGTGTCAACTATTGCCTATCATATTGAAAAATATTTAAAGAAATAGTAGTATTAATTGTTGACAATTATGAAGAAACAATAACTTTCATGCATTATTCTTAGGTGTGTAAATTTGTACATGCTTTGAAGGTCAATTTGGAACAAAACGAAAACAAAAGGTCTTTAAAATATTTGTTTCCTCTGAGCCAGCAATTTACTTCTAAAAATTTATCCTAGAGAAAAAGATATTCTTTACAGTGTGGGTTTTAAAAGTAAAAATTAGAAAGAATCTAATTATGTACCAACTTGTACAAAATTTGACACACATACGCAATTGATTATTGTGCAAGTATTAAAAGGAAGGTACTGAGTCTCTTAAAGAAGCTTGTAATATATTGCTGAGAGAAAAAGCAGATTCAACCTATTATGATAGGAAGAGACAGAGAGAGAGAGAGAGAGAGAGAGAGAGAGAGAGAGAGAGAGAGAGAGAGAGAGAGAGAGNGAAGGAAGGAAGGAAGGAAGGAAGGAAGGAAGGAAGGAAGGAAGGAAGGAAGGAAGGAAGGAAGGGAGAAACCAGTAGCATGAAAAGATATGCTGCACAATGTTAATAGTCCATTATCTTTGTATAGCGAAATTACACATTTTTAATTATACATTTTTCTCTTTTTATTTTCCTCAAGGAACATATTGGTAAGATAAATTTTCCTTCCACATGATTTATATTGTAGGGAGGCCAACCCAATCTGTAATCATTTAATTATTGTATTTTATGTATTTTTATATTTACATTTTAAATATATATATATTGGATAGAGTTTGATACAGATTGTGATGTAGAATTCTAGATGATTTTCTGAAATGGCTAGCCAATTTTTAAACACGATTTCTGAAAAATTCATATAAAGTTGCATAAAAGAGTGATAAGTTGAAGGTGTCACTCTGAGATTGTGAAACTGACTGCTATTGTAACTATCACTCTAGCCCATCCCCCTTTCTGAGTTTATTTTTAAATGGCTGGAGAAAGGAAAGTCATGAATCCTCAGCTTAAGAATAGACTTCGATGGTTTTTCTTGGTCTTATCATTGGATAAGGGTAGAGTTAGTCTACCAAATCTTAAACCCAAGTAATAATGGTGGCTCATTAGAGATTTCTGAAAGAAGCAGAAAGTAGAAACTAATTGCTCAGTTTGATGACTACTTGGGCAACAGACTTGTTGATCTCCCCAGTGCCTAACAGAGCAGAATAAAAGTTTCCTGGGCAAAGAAATAAGTCTGAGTCGCTGGAAAAAGATGGCACTGATGAAAGCAGTTGAAATTGAGGGAGTCTGCAAGTACACCACCACAAATGTTGGTTGTATAGCCACTGAGTTTTAAGAATATTAAAAAGAGGAAGAGGGCCGGCCGAGTGGCTCAGTTGGTTAACAGCTGGCTTGGGACACCAGAGGGCCCTGGTTTGGATCCCACATATGAGGGCCAGTGACACTGCCCTATACAGCTAAGATGCTGAACAACAGCTCAACCTGGAGCTGGGCTGCCATGAGTCGCCGGCAATGGCATAGGCTGCAACCCTGCTGCATTGAGTTGCCATGGGCTACCGTGTGTAGCCAGCAGCCAGTGTGAGCAGCCATCCAGAAGCCGGCAACTGGTCTGCTTCGTCCAGGAAGAGCACAATGATGGTGTCAACTTGGGCCAGTGAAGCAACGTCCTTCACAACTAGACTGAAGAACAAAAGGACAGCAACTTGTCTGTTCCCCTTCCCCCAATTCCCAAGTGCTGTTCCCATCCCCCAATTCCCCAATAAAAAGCTTAAAAAAAAGAGGAAGAAACATGAGAAAATGGACCCCATAAAGATGTTCATCAAATCCTGGGATCATCTCTGAACTGCACATGTATGGATTAGTTCTTATTCAGAATACCAAAGACTTTGAGACTTGAACTAACAAACAGACCACAATCCACATCCCAAAATTACCACTGAGTAGCTCACACATGGGACATTTCCATGTAGATTCAAAAAGTTCAGCAAACTTCAAACAGAACAAAATAAAGAAATCCACACCAAATATAACATAATTAGACTGCTGAAAACTAAAGACAAAAACAAATATTGAAAGAAGCCACAGAAAAAGTATGCATCACCTATAAATAAATGCTATGGGCTGAACTGTATTTCCCAGAAATTCATATGTAAAGTCCTAAATGCTACTAACTTGAAAATGTGACTCTATTTGTAGACAGTGTCTTTAAAGAGATAATTAAGTTAAAATGAGGTAATTAAGTTGGTCTCTAATCCTCTATGCCTGGTGTCCTGATAAGAAGAGGAAATTTGAACACAGAAAGAAACATAGGGAAGGCCATGTGAAGACACAAGAAGAAGATAGCCATCTACCAACCATGTAGAGAGACCTCAGAAAAATTGAAACCTGCCAAGACCTTGATTTTCAGACTTCTAGCCCCCAGAATTGTGAGAAATAAATTTCTGTTGTTTAAACCATCCAATTTCTGGTAATCTGTCATGGAAAACCTAGCAAACTAATACAGTGAATAATGATTCTAACTGGATTTCTCATCAGAAATCATGGAAGTCAAGAGCGATTGGTGTAACATTTTGCAATGTGTGGGGGAAAAAATAACTATCAGCCAGAATTCTATTGTTCAAGAATGCAGGTGAAATAAAGACAAACTTAGATGAAGGAAACTAAGAAAATTTATCATCAGAAGACTTTCTCTATATGATTTGCTAATGAAATATATTCAGACCAAAATAATATTATACCAAATAAAACTCTGGAATATCAGGAATGAAGGAATAGCAATTGAAATGATAAATATAAGAGTATATACAATAGATTACTCTTAAAAATTATTGGCTTCCTGAAACTCACCATTCTGGTCCTGTGTTCAGAAATCTGGGGGTAATTTATCCTGCTCTGCAATGTACTACTGCAATGGCATCTGCTTCCAGAGCAAACCAGCAGAGGACAATGAGGAAACAACAAAACAAAATATTTTAAGAGAATGTCTTTCTCTCTCTTGGTTTTGTTTTGTCATCATTAATATTAAATTATAGTTAGCATAATAATTCTGGTAAAGATGGGAGAGTAAAAAATGTTGTGCTTGCCTTCTCCCATGAGCACATTAAAATTACAACTAAAGTATAGAGGAATCAAAATGGAGAACCATCTGTAGACTAGGAAAACAGAAATCCTATAACTAAGGATATAAAGAAGAAGCCACTTTGAGGCTGGTAGGAGAGGCACTCATGCGAAAAGGGATGGCCCCACACCGACTTGTGACAGTCAAGAATCACAAGGGACATCTCAGCTGAAAAGGTCCACCCTGAAGAGTGAGGGAACCCACCCTCACACTGTAGTTCCCAGCCTGAAGCACCAGTGTTGGGAAGAGGGGCATCCACAACCATTGGCTATGAAAATCAGGAGGAATTCAGTCCACCCAGGTGAGACAGAAGGCTGATACAAACACAGGTGTCCTCTTAAAGTACCCACACAACAGAATATCTTAGTCCTTGGCACTCACTTTGGTTTCTGGCAGAGGGATAGTGGCTCACAATGTGTCAGAAATATAGAGAAACAATGAGTTAGGTTGCCTCAGGGCGAAAGCTCAAGGGAAAGCCTCAATTGTCACTGTTTTGATCATACCTCCCAGGAAGCTAGTAGGCAGATGCCATCTTATCACTGTTGAGCCCTCCCTTCACATGTCCAAATCTGAATTTTCGTTGGCCTGGTGAGCTCTGCTCATTCCACCCTCTTGACTCCCAACAACCCTGTCTTACCCAACTCACATACTGCCTGAGGCTGTTTGGGCAGCCTTTGGCAACTAGGGTTGACCAATGTTTCTCTTTTTTAAACAACTCTTGGGTGTCTACAGGCCCCAGGCAAGTGGCAGTTGGCATCAGTGAGCCCTGAGACTTTAGTGGAGTGACTTCAATCTCAGCATTGGTCCCAATCTGAAACTGCATTAACCTGGTGAACACTGTTTGCCTTATGCTGGTGACTCTCTGAGACCCTGCCACACAAAACTACCATGCCATCTGAGGCTCTTTAAGCTTTATGGACAGCTGGCAGGCAGTGGCAAGCCTAAGCTTGTCCTGGGTCTTTTACTGATCTATTTCAGGCCCAGTACTGGTGACCACCAGCCTTGGTTCACAGTATAGTATCTTCTACACAACTACAGGACCAGCAGAGACAGTGACCAGCCATGGGCAACTTTGTAGCTCCTACCAGGAGAGGTGGGCCAGTCACAGGCAGCGACTAACCTTGACCTGCACAGGAGCCACTCTCAAGTGGCCCCAGAATGAGCACACCTAATGGAGAGATTGAACCAGAACAGAACACCACCCAATTAGCCCTACAAGCAGCATGCCAAAAGGGTTGTCTTGGCAAACACCAGAGAACACTGAGGGAAATCCCACTCTGTGGGTCAGCCTCCACACAACAGCTTGTAGGCTGTGATTGTAACCAATACTCACAGCAAAAAACTGAGGGTTAATCCAACCCAATGACATGCCAACAGCACTCAAGGTTCTTAACTATAACAGGAAGGCACACACAACCTACACAAAGGACCCTCCAGGAACATCCAGCTCAAGTGAGTAAGGAGACTGTGTCATGGGACCCCACAGGACACCTCCTATATAAGGTCACCTTGCCAGGATTGGGAGATGTAGAACATCTAAATAACACATAGACATAAACACAAAGAGGAGGCCAAAATGAAGATAGAGAGAAACATGCCCCAAATGAAAGAACAGGAGACAAATCCAGAAAAATAAATAAATGAAATGAAGGAAAGTAATCTACCAGATACACAGTTCAAAACACTGGTTATAATGATGATTAAGAAAATTAGACCTTCAAGAAAGAAGTAGCAAGCATAAAAAATGACACAGATATCATAAAAAATGAACCAGTCAGAAATAAAGAATACAATAACTGAAATAAAAATACAGTGGAAGAAAATGACAGCATTGAATGAAGAAGTTCAAATGAGTGATTTAATAGAAAAAATAGCAGAAAATACCCAATCAGAACAAGAAAAAGAAATAAGAATCAAGAAAAAATGAAGGCACTTTAAGAGAATTCTGGGACAACCTCAAGCGTAACAACATTCATAGCACAGGGGTGCCAGAAGAAGAGAGACAACATGGGATAAAGAATATATTTGAGGACTTTTGGTAAGATGGAGGAATATACAGTCACTGTGCTGACTACGTCCCAGGATCACACCAAAATTACAAATAATTTATAAGATATTCAACCTCGGAAGTTGCCTGGACCCTAGATGAACAGAACCTCTAAATGAAGGATTTAAAGAGGAGGCCATGTCAACTCCGGTACGAGGGGTGGAGATGAGAGAGGGTGAACCCCCTGAGGGACACCTCAGCGGTGGGGAGAATTCTCTGGTTGGGGGCAAGACCCTCCGGCCCCACAACGTGCTCACCACCCCAGAGTTACTTTGCCAGGAAGAGGAGTTCTCCGATAGCTGGAAGGAGAAAATAGTGAGGACTCTCTTTGCTTGGCTCAGTGAGGCTGGGGGTGCTGGAGAACCAGGGGAGCTAACAAACTGACTTGCTCGCTGGTGAGCACTCACCCGGTTCCTGGTGGAGGGAGTAGCTTTGTGAGCAGGGCCCAGGAGCCTCTGGGAAGGACTGAACTGAGTGCCTTTTGCGTGGGAGCTGGAGGTTTTTGGGACCATTGTTACCCTGCTGGGGAGCTTGCACACAAGTAGTGTACAGGAGGCCGCCATTTTTTCAGGGCTGGGCCCTCCCACAGAGGCTCAGGTCTGGGACTGCATTGGTCTGCTGGAATTGGCACAGGAGTGCGTGTGTGCGGCCATGCATGCGTGTGAGCGCATGCGGCCTTGGATTCCCACCCTCCATACTGTTTGTGCTGCGTAGCCAGGGAAACGCCAGGCAAGCGCGCTCTGACTACAACGGACTGCTTATTAAGCCTGGAAGTGTGCAACTCGCCGTAGGTCCCTGATTTCTGCACTGCGCGTGCAGAGTTGTCTTGGTGGCAATTAGCTGTTGGGCTGCTCGGCCTGATCTGCAAGCAGCTGATTGGGACAGGCTGAGACAGGGAGTTTTCCTTGGAGTGTAGGGCCACGAGCTGTGTGCCTGCGTGATTCAGCTGGGGCTTTCCAGGTGAGTTTGTGTGGGTTGGCTGCTGATGCAGAAGTGTATGCTGCTCTGACTTGGTGGTGGCCACTGACCACACACTGTGGTGCCTTGGGAGCCTGCCCCACCCACCTAGAGGTGTGTTGCCAGGGGCACCCTGAGCCCCTGGTCCCTGGCTCTTACCTCTGCAGGCCACAGAGGGTTTTTTGCAGCAACAGACAGCCCGCAAAAACCTGTGCATATTTTTGGTGGTGAGCAGAGTTCCAGAGGACACAGCAACTAATTCTGGGATGCTTACTTTAAGTCAAGAGGGAGGTCGGTGCATGACGCACTGAGCCCTTCCCCCCAACAGCTGGTGCTGAGTCATCCAGAATGTCTCTATTGCTGAGCAAGAGGTCTGCAGATGACAGCAGGCAGAGAGCCCTTCCCTTTTTTTCCTCTCTTTTTCCTTTTTTTTCCCTTTTTTTCTTGTTTTTTTCTTTCTAGGTGATTTAATACATCGAAGCAATCAGAGTGACAGCCAGAATGAAGAAACAGAGAAACATGTCCCAAGTAAAAGATCAGAAGAAACCTCAAGAAATGCAACTAAATGAAACAGAGGCCTCCAACCTTTCAGAGACAGAGTTTAGAACACTGATGATAAGAATGTTTCAAGAACTCAAGGAGGACATAAAGAAGGATACAGAAATAAAAAAAACAACCAGGTAGAACTAAAGAATACAATAACTGAAATAAAGAACACACTTGAAGGAATCACCTGTACATTAGATGAAGCAGAGGATCCGATCAGTGATTCAGAAGACAAAATAGCAGAAATCACACAGTTGGAACAACAAAAAGAAAAAAGAAAAAACAATGACAATAATTTAAGAGACCTGTGGTACAACATCAAGCACAACAACATTTGCATCATAGGAATACCAGAAGGAGAAGAGAAGAAGCAAGGGATCGAGAATGCATTTCAAGACATAATGACTGAGAACTACCCTACCCTGGTGAAGGAAATCAACATCCAAGCCCAGAAAGAGCAGCGAGTTCCAAAAAAGCTGAACCCAAACAGGTCGACAACAAGACACATCATAGTAAAAATGGCAACGGTTAAAGACAAAGACAGTGTCTTAAAAGCAGCAAGAGAAAGACAGCAGGTTACATACAAAGGAACTCCTATAAGACTAACAAATGACTATCACACAAACTCTGCAGGTGAGAAGGGAGTGGCAGTAAATATTCAAAGTGATGCAAAATAAAGGCCTACAACCAAGATTGCTCTAAAGAGCATGGCTATCATTAAAACTGAAGGAGAGACAAAAAGCTTCTCAGAAAATAATACACTTAAGGAATTCATTACCACCAAGCCACTTTGCAGGAAATGCTAAACAGGCTTTTTTAAATGGAAGAAAGGGGAAAACAAGCTAACCCAAGAAGATCAGAGATACAAATAACAAAATGGCAATAAATATGGACCTATCAACAATCACATTAAATGTGAATGGATTAAATGCTACAATCAAAAGACATAGAGTGGCTGAGTGGATAAGAAAACAGGACCCATGCATAAGCTGTTTACAAGAGACTCATCTCAGATCAAAAGACACACACAGACTGAAAGTAAAGGGATGGAATAACATATTTCACGCAACTGGAAATTGAAAAAAGCGGGAGTAGCAGTACTTATTTCAGACCAAATGTACTTTAAAATGAAGACTACAATAAAAGACAAAGAAGGACACTACATATTAATAAAATGATCAATTAAACAAGAGGACATAAACTTAGTAAACATCTATGCACCCAACATAGGAGCTCCTGAATGTATAAAACAGATTTTGACAGACATAAAGACAGAGATCAACAGTAACACTATCGTAGTAGGGTACTTCAACACTCCGTTGTCACCAATGGACAGATCTTCCAGACAGAAGTTCAACATGGAAACAGTGACCTTAAATGACACTTCAGACCAGCGGGATTTAATTGATATTTTTAGAGCTTTTCACCCCAAAGCAGCAGAATATACATTCTCCTCAAGTGCACATGGAACATTTTCCAAGATAGAACACATGTTAGGAAACCAAACCAGTCTCAATAAATTCAAGAAGATTGAAATCATATCAAGCATATTCTCTGACCACAATGCTATAAAACTACAAATTAATTATAAAAAGAAACCTGGAAAGCATACAAACACATGGAGGTTGAATAACATGCTACTAAATAGCGACTGGGTCAAAACTGAGATGAAGGAAGAAATCAAAAGCTATCTCAAGACAAATGACAATGAAAACACAACAATTCAAAATCTATGGGATGCAGTGAAAGCCGTACTAAGGGGAAAATTCATAGCATTGCAGGCCTATCTAAAGAAAGAAGAACAATCTCATATCAACAGACTATCTTTACACCTAAGGGAACTGGAGAAAGAACAGCAAACCAAGCCCAAAGGGAGTACAAGGAAGGAAATAATAAAGACCAAAGCAGAAATAAATGAAATAGAGACCAAAAAAAGAATACCAAAGATCAATGAAACCAAGAGCTTGTTTTTTAAAAAGATAAACAAAATCGACAAACCCTTAGCCAGACTCACCACGAAAAAGATAGAGACGACCCAAATTAATAAAATCAGAAAGGAAAGAGGAAATGACAACAGATGCCACAGAAATACAGGAAATTGTAAGAAAATACTACGAGCAGCTATCTGCCTACAAATTTGATAATCTGGAAGAAATAGATACATTTCTAGAAGCTTGCAATCTGCAAAGATTGAACCAAAAAGAAACAGAAACTCTGAACAGACTGATTACTACCAAAGAAATTGAGTCAGCCATCAACAAGTTTCGAACAAACAAAAGTTTTAGACCAGATGGCTTCACAGGCAAATTTTACAAAACATTCAAAAAAGAATTAATACCTCTTCTCCTCAAACTATTCCAAAAAATACAGGAGTGAAGGCTCCCAAGCACATTTTATGAGGCGACTATTACTCTGATCCCAAAGTCAGACAAAGATATTACAAAAAAGAAAACTACAGCCGATATCCCTAATGAACATAGATGCAATAATCCTCAACAAAACACTAGCAAACCAAATTCACTGTCACATTAAGAAGATCATACACCACGATCAAGTGGGATTCATTCTTGTTATGCAAGGTTGGTTCAATATCCACCAATCAATTCATGTAATACATCACATTAACAAAATGAAAAATAAAATCATATGATCATATCAATAGATGCAGAAAAAGCATTTGACACAATCCAGCAACCATTTATGATAAAAACTCTTAGCAAAGTGGGAATAGTGGGATCATATCTCAACGTAATAAAGGCCATATATGATAAGCCCACAGCAAACATTGGATTCAATGTGGAAAGGCTAAAAGCTTTCCCCTTAAATGCAGGAACAACACTAGGCTGTCCACTTTCACCACTTCAATTCAACATAGTTCTGGAAATTCTGGCTACAGCAATCAGACAAGAACATGAAATAAAAGGCATCCAAATTGGAAAAGAGGAAGAAAAATTGTCATTATATGCAGATGACATGATACTATATAGACAGAATCCCAAATACTCCACCAAAAAACTGTTAGAACTGATAAATGAATTTAGTAAGGTAGCACGATAAAAAATTAACATTCAGAAATCAGTTGCATTTGTTTATACCAATGATAAACTATCAGAAGAAATCAGGATACCAGTCCCATTTAAATTGCTTCAAAAACAATAAAATACCTAGGAAAAAATTTAACCAAAGAAGTAAAAGACCTGTACTCAGAAAATTATAAGACATTGAAGATAGAAATCAAACAAGATACAAATAAATGGAAATACATACCATGTTCATGGATAGGAAGAATTACTATAGTTAAAATGTCAATACTATCTAAGGCAATACATCGATTCAATGTAATTCTTATTAAACTACCAAGAACATTTTTATCACAAATAGAGCAGATAATCCGAAAATTTATATGGAGCCATAAAAGCCCCCGAATAGCCACAGCAATCTTGAGAAATAAGAACAAAGTGGGAGGTATCACGCTACCCGACATCAAATCATACTACAAGGCTACAGTAATCAAAACAG
>NW_017731503.1:1522159-1526804 GCF_001890085.2 Hipposideros armiger
AAAACAAAAAGGCAGCCTACTGAATGGGAGAAGATATTTGTCAATGGTATATCTGATAAGGGGTTAATATCCAAAATTTATAAAACACTCATTCAACTCAACACCAAAACAACAAACAACCCAATTAAAAAATGGGCAGAGGATATGAAGAGGCATGTCTCTAAAAAGGACATACAGATGGCCAACAGGCATATGAAAAAATGTTTAACCTCAATAGTCATTAGGGAAATGCAAATGAAAACCACAATGAGATACCACTTCACTCCAGTCAGAATGGGTATCATCAATAAATCAACAAACAACAAGTGCTGGTGAGGCTGTGGAGAAAAGGGAACCCCAGTGCACTGTTGGTGGGACTACAGATTGGTGTAGCCATTATGGAAATCAGTATGGAGGTATCCCAAAAAACTGGAAATGGAACTACCGTATGACCCAGCAATTCCACTCTTGGGTATCTATCCAGAGAAAACCAAGACTCTAATTTGAAAAAATATATGTACCCTTATGTTTATTGCGGCACTATTCACAATAGCCAAGACTTGGAAACAACCGAAATGCCCATGAATAGATGTCTGGATTAAGAAACTGTGGTACATTTATACAATGGAGTATTACTTCGCTATAAAGACGAATGAAATTGTAACATTTGGAACAATATGGATGAACTTAAAGACTATTATGTTAAGTGAAATAAGTCAGTCGGAGAAAGACAAACACCATATGATTTCACTTATATGTGGAATCTGAAAAACTGAATGAACGAGGATAGTAAACAGAAGTGGTCTCAGAAATATAGAGGAACAACTGATGGCTGTTAGTTCGGAGGGTGTGGGGATGAGGGAGAAGGGGAAGTGGTTAGACAGCATAAATACGCAACTACAATATTGCCACAGGAACATGAAAGACAGTTTGAGGAATATAATTAATAATGTTGTATATATTTTGTAGGTTGTCACGTGGTCACATGTCTTGCATCCTGGATGGGGAAGAGGCTTGGTCACTGCACTGTACACCTGAATCTGATGTTGTATAATATTGTATGTCAACTATAAATGAATAGATAGATAGATAGATAGATAGATATAGATATAGATATAGATAGTCCTGGGACGTGGAGTATAGTGTGGGAGTGAAGTCAAGGGATTTGTAATAGATATGTATGATATTGGGGGGAAGTGGGGTGAAGGATTGGGGGAGGGGTGTTGTCACTTCAAGGGATAAAAAGTATAACTATTGCACTGTGTTGTACAGCTGAAACTAATTCTATAAAATGTGTATTTCATAATAAAAAATGATTTAAAAAAGAAAGTGAATTACACATGTAGAGGACAAGAGTATTTTTAAAAGAACAAAAATTAAAAATAATAGTTTAAATTTAAAAAAAGAATATATTTGAAGAAATAACAACAGAAAACATCTTTAACTTGGTGAAGGAAATAGACTTACAACTACAGGAATTGCACAGAGACTAAAACAACATGAATCCAAAGAGGTCCACAACAAAACGTATCAAAATTAAAATGCAAAGGTTAACAACAAAGAGAGAGTCTTAAAAGCAGCAAGAAACAGGCAGTTAGTTTTCTACAAGAGAGTTCCAATAAGACTGTCAGCTCCTTCCCCAACAGAAACTTTGCAGGGAAGAAAAGATTGAAGGGAATATTCAAAATTATGAAAATCAAAGACTTAAATCAAGACTACTTAATACAGCATGGCTATAATTTAAAATTGAAGGAGAGATAAATTCCTAGAAAAGAAAAAGCTACAGGAGTTAATCACCAACAAACTAGTAAAACAAGAAATGTTAAAGGGATTTATTTAAAAAGAAGAAAGGCAGAAAAAACATAAATATGAATATTAAAATGGAAATAACTACATACATATCAATCATCACTTTATATTTAAATAAATTAAGTGGTCCAGTAAAAAAATATAGGGTAGATAAATGGAAAAGAATAAAGGCCCATACATATACTGTCTCCAAGAGACCCACTTCAGATAAACACACACACACGCATACACACACACATACGCACGCATACACACACTCTGTATAAAAGTAAAGGGATCAAAAAATATTTCATACAAATGGAAATTAAAGAAAAACTGGGGTAGCAATATGCATAAATATAAATACATATAAAATATTTTTTAAAACAATTATGTCATAAAAATGGCAGCATGAGGTGAGCCGCTTGAAATCTCCCCTGAAATTTACAACAAATTTAACAGCCATAATTCCACAAAGAACTCCCTGAGCAGCAGATTAGTGAGACTAAGAGATGCACAATTGTAATCATCTAAAATGGGCAAATTGTGTGAGTGGGGGATGAGGGAAAGGGAAAGTGCAGAAATGCTGGCCACATGGGGTGCAGGACACAGACCTGAGTTCCAAACTCTCTGCATTTGGGAGCTACAGCAGTCGCAGGACAGGGAAGAATTCAGACTGCAAGCACTACACTTATGGCCTACAGTCCCAGCTAAGGGATCAGCATATAACACGGCTGAACCCAATGCTCACGGCAGAGACCTCGGAGCAAACACTGAGGCAAGAAGGGTGAAAATGGATGTTTAAGCCCTCAATGCCAAGCAGATGATAGAAGGCATAGGCACAAAGCCTAGCTGACTCCTCCTTACTATCCCAGAGCTCGCCCCATCCCCATATGTCCAGTTTTAGAAGTGGAACAGTAGCAGTGTCAAATCAAAAGAGCAGAATATTTATAGTTCTGAGAACTGCGGCCTGCATCCACAGACTCACAGCCCAACTAGTTCCGGCGAAGGGAAGGAAGCCTAGGGTGCAGAACTGGCTGTGCTGGTGGTCGCCTCCATTGAAAGAGTCATCTCTCACAATGCATCTTGCCCCTGTCCCCACCTATCTGGGTGGATACCTGCAGGGGTAAACAGAGCAACTAAAACACACATACCCTGAATCTGGTGCAGGAAGAGCTTTGGAACTTCAAACGGTCTCCACATCCTTCAACAGAGGTGATGCCCTGAGACACAGGGGACCTGCTCACAGAGGAGGAGCCCACCTTCCAGGGAATTCCCCCATTGTGTGAAATGCCGCAGTACTGCAGAGAAAATATAACACTATAATGTGAGAGGGAATAAAAGGCTGGAGTAGGAGAGAGTATAAAGCATTCTTCCAACACCTTCATGGAAGCAAAAGAAAGACCTCTTCCTACCAACCTGTTGCAGAACCCACTCCTGTAGACGCCTAGGAAGAGAAATAATAATTCATTAATTGCCATGAATAACCAAGGTAACAAGACAGCTCAGAAAGAAAACGAATAGTCTCCAAAAAAATGAAGTTAAGACATGGAAATATGTGACTTAAGTGACAGAAAATTCAAGATTGCAGTTCTGAGAAAACTCAGAGATGCAAGAAAACAAGACAGGCAGTTTAATGAACTCAGAAACACAACCAAAGAACAAAAAGGAACATTCTACCAAAGAGATTGAAATGTTACAAAAAAACAAACAAATAGAATTTCTGGAGATTAGGAACTCAATAAAAGAAATGAAGAATGAAATAGCCAACTTAGGTAATAGAACTAAGTAGATGGAGGAAAGAATCGAACATCGAAGATAGAAATCAGGAAATGGCACAGATGAAAGAAGAGAGAGACTTGAGAATGAAAAGAAATGAAAGAACTCTACAAGAACTTTCTTACTCCCTCAAAAAGAGCAATATAAGAATAAAAGGGATACCAGAAGGAGAAGAACGGGAGAAGAGAACAGAGTATATTTTTAAAAATAGTCAATGAGAACTTCCCAAACTCGAGGAGAAAACTGGATCCTCAATTCCAAGAATCAAATACAACACCTAACTACTTCAATACCAAGAGACCTTCTCCAAGGCTCATTGTATTGAAACTGTCAAAAATTAATGACAGAGAAAGAATCCTCAAGGCAGCCGGGGAAAAAAGGTAACCTACAAAATAAAGCCCATTAGATTATTATAAGATGTTTCAGCAGAAACTCCACAAGCCACAAGGGAGGGGACTCAAATATTCAAACTATTGAAAGAGAGAAATTATGAGTCAAGAATAATGTATCCAACAAATATATCCTTTAGATATTAAGGAGGAATGAAGACCTTTCCAGACTTATAGAAGCTGAGGGAATTTTCTAATGCACAACCTGCATTACAAGAAATACTAAAGGAGGCTATTAGACCTGGAACAAAAAAGCAAAACAATACAAAACCATGAGTAATACTATGAAAAGACAAACAGAAACATTATATGGCAATGCCTACACTAAATAAGACACTATATGCTTAAACATAACATACAGGGAAAAGAAAAAAAGAAAAAAAACTTAAGAAAAAGAGGGAAAAGGCAACTTGACACTGCAGTACATAAATCAACTCACAGCATAAATAGGGATAATTTGTGACAATTAAAACATAGAAGAGGAGAGAGTAAAGGTCTGAACCGGCACAAGGGAATGGAGAAAGTAAGCATTCTGAAGAATATGGAATACTCTAAATATGAAACTTTCTTTTACATAAACTTAATGGTAATCATGCAAAAAAAATCCAGAACTGAAATACCGTATTTGCCGGCGTATAAGATGATTTTTTGGCCCTGAAAAATATGCCTCCAAGTGGGGGGTCGTCTTATACGCCAGGTACACTTCAGAT
>NW_017731503.1:1527494-1538377 GCF_001890085.2 Hipposideros armiger
GTTTGCACTTCAGTGGGCCAAATCAAATCTGATATTGTTTTACCTTTTATTTGGTGTGTGGAAGGTGTGCGGAAGAGGGGGTAGTCTTATACGGTGAGTATATAACAAACTCTGTATTTTGAGTGGAAATGTTAGGGGGTCGTCTTATACGCCCAGTCGTCTTATATGCCGGCAAATACGGTATATAACATAAAAAAAAGAAGAAACACGGGAAAAAATCATAGAATACCACCACAATAAAAGAATATACAGCAACAAAAAGGCAAAGAAATAATGGAGACACAGTCCTACCAGAAATCCAAAGATACAATGAGGGGAAATCCTCATATATCAATAATCCCGCTAAATGTAAATGGACTGAACTCACTAATGAAAAGCCACAGAGTAGCAGATTGGATCAAAAACCAAAACTCAACAAGATGCTGCCTCCAAGAGACACATCTCAGCTACAAAAACAAATATAGACTCAAAGTAAATGGGTAGAGGGCCGGCTGAGTGGCATGTTGGTTAGGATTTGGCTTGGGATGAGCAACAGGGCCCTGGTTTGGATCCTACATATGAGAGTCAGTGACATTGCGCCCTCTACAGCTAAAATGGTGAACAACAGCTTGACCAAGAGCTGGGCTGCCATGAGTCACCTGTGGAGGCATAGGCTGAAGTGGGGCTGGGCAGCAGCGGGCATGAGCTTTCGTGAGTTGCCATGAGCTGCCATGAGCCGCCCTCAGCGGTCATCCAATGGCCGGCAAGTGACTCCCTCACCTATGAAGAGCACAATGATAATACCAACATGGGCCAGTGAAGCAAAGTCCTCCACAACTAAACTGAAGAATAAAGGGATAGCAACTTCTCTGTTCCCCTTCCCCAATTCTCCAATAAAATCTTAAAAAAAAGTGAAAGGGTGAAAATTAACACTGCAAGCAAATAGTATTCAGATAAAAGCAGGTGTAGCTATACTGGTATCAGATGAAGCAGACTTCAGGATAAAAAAGGTAACAACAGACAAAGATGGACATTTCATAATGATAAATGACACTATACAACATGAAGACATAACAGCCATCAATATTTATGCCCCCATTAGGGACCACTGAAATATAAAAAGCAAGTACTAACAGAACTAAAGGGAGCAACTGATCAAAACACATTTATAGTAGGGGACCTGAATACATCATTGACAGCTATGGATACATCATCCAAACACAAAATAAATAAAGAAATATCAGCCCTAAATGACACATTAGATGAAATGGACATAATTGACATCTGTAGAGCACTTCATCCTAGAACATCAGACTATACATTCTATTGTACATGGAACATTCTCAGGGATAGACCATGTATTAGGATATAAAACTAGCCTCAACAAATTAAAGAAGATTGAAATCATATCAAGTGTACTCTCTGATAACAAGGCTTTGAAATTGGATATCAGCTGCCAAAAGAAAGAAGGAAAAGTCACAAATATATGGAGATTAAACAACATACTTTTAAAGAATGACTGGGTCAAAAGAGAAATAAGAGGAGAGATCAAACTATATGTAGACACAAAAGAAAATGAAAATACATCTTACCAAAATTTGGGGGATTCAGCAAAAGCAGTTTTAAGTTGAAAATTTTGTATCATTACAGGCCTATGTCAAGAAACAAGAAAAGTCCCAGATAAATAACCTCAAGTTACACCTTAAAGAACTAGAAAAGAAGAACAAATGAGAGCCAAAGTGAGCAGATGGAAGGAAAGAATTAAAATCAGAGCAGAACTATAGAGAACAAAAAGACAATGAACAAAATTAATGCAACAAAGAGCTGTTCTTTGAAAAGATTATTACATTGACAAACATTTGACTAGACTCACTAAGATAAAAAGAGAATAGGCACAAATAAACAAAATCAGAATTGAGAGAGGGGAAGTTACTATTGATGCCACAGAACTACAAAGGATCATTCAAAAATACTATGAAGGACTATATGCTATAAAATTCAATAATCTACAAAAAACGAAGATGTTCTTAGAAACAAATAGCATTCCTAGACTAAATCATGAATTACTAAAAAATCTAAATAGACCGATCAATGGTAAGGAAATTGAATCAGTCATCCAAAACCTTCGCAAAAGCAAAAGTCCAGGACCAGATGACTTCACTTGTGAATTCTACCAAACATTCAAAGAAGATCTAATACCTGTCTTACTCAACCTCTTCCAAAAAATTGAAAACAAGACAGTACTCCATAACACATTTTATGAGGCCAACATTACCTTAACATCAAAACCTGGTAAGGATAAGACAAAAAAAGAAAATTGTAGACCAATATCTCTGATGAAAACGGGGGTGGTAGATGAGGGTAAAGGGATCAAATATATGGTGATGGAAAGAGAACTGACTCTGGGTGATGAGCACATAATGTGATATATAGATGATGTATTGCAGAATTGCTCAGAAATCTATGCAACTTTGTTAACAATTGCAACTCCAATAAACTTTAATGAAAAATAACAACAACAACAACAACAAAACCCCCAACAAAACTACATATGCAAAAATCCTAAACAAAATTCTAGCAAACCAAATGCAACAAAGCATTTAAAAATTATACATCATGACCAGGTGGGGTTCATCCTGGTGGCCCAGGAGATACAACATATGCAAATAAATCCATGTGATACATCACATAAAGAAAATAAAGGACAAAAATCGTATGATTATATCAATAGATGCAGAAAAGGCATTTGGGCATTTGACAAGATACAACATTCATTTATGATTAAAACACTTAATAAAATGAGTATAGAAGGAAAATAACATAATAAAGACCATATATGACAAACCCTCAACTAGTGTCATAATAACAGTGAAAAACTGAAGCCCTTTGCTTTATGTTTAGGAACACGACACGGCTGTCCCCTATCACCTCTGCTTTTCAAAATAGTATTGGAAGACTTTGCCTGATCAATCAGGCAACAGGAAATAATTTAAAAAACATCCAAATTGTGAATAAATATTTTAAATTGTCACTACTTGCAGATAACATGATGCTATATATAAAAAACCCTAGAGATTCCACCAAAAAGCTATTAGAAACAATAAACGAGCACAGTAAAGTTGCCGGCTATAAAATCAATTTACAAAAGTCCATTGCATTCCTACATACTAACAATGAAACCTCAGAAAAAAATTAAAACAGAAAAAACAATTCCTTCTGCCACTGTAACAAAAATAATAAAATACCTAGGAATGAAGTTAACTGAGAATGTGGAAGACGTATATACTGAAAACTATGACATTTTTTTTAATTGAAGAAGACACAAAGAAATGGAAAGACATTTTGTGTTGATGGATTGGAAGAATCAACATAGTTAAAATTGCCATATTACACAAAGCAATATACAGATTTAATGCAGTCCCCATCAAAATCCCAATGGCACTTTTAAAAGAAATAGCACAAAAAAAATCAGATTTGTATGAAACCACAAAAGACCCCGAATAGCCAAAGCAATCCTCAGAAAAAAAAGAGCAATGCTGGAGGTATCACACTCGCTGACTTCTGCTTATACTACAGGGCAACAATAATCAAAACAGTATAGAATTGGCAGAAAAACAGATACACAGACAAATGGAATGGAATAGAGAACCCAGAAATAAACCTATATAAATATGGACAGATATGTAATTTTCAACAAAGATGCCAAATACATACAGTGGATAAAAGACAGCCTCTTCAATAAATGGTACTGGGAGAATTGGAAAGCCATGTGCAAAAGAATGAAAGTAGACTGCTTTCCATCACTGTGTACCAAAATTAACTCAAAATGGATGAAAGACCTAAACATAAGACCTGAAACAATAAACTGCATAGAAGAAATCATAGGTACTAAACTTGTGGACGCTGGGATCAAACAGGATTTTATCAATTTGACTTCAAAGGCAAGGGCAGCAAAAGCTAAAATAAATGAATGGGACTATATCAAACTAAAAACTTCCACACAGCAAAAGAATCCATTGACAAAATAAAGAGGCAACCAACTGAATGCGATAAGATTGTTGCAAACAGTGCCTTTGATAAGGGGCTAATATCCATAATATATAAGGAACTCATGCAACTGAACAACAAATAATTTAAACAATCCAACTAAAAAAATGGGCAGAGGACCTGAGTAGACATTTCTCCAAAGACAACATACAAATGGCCAATAGACATATGAAAAAATGCTCAACATCACTAATCGTCAGAGAAATGCAAATTAAAACCGCAATGAGATATCACCTCACACCAGTTAGAATGTCTATCATCAGCAAGACAAATACTAACAAGTTACAAATGTTGGAGAGGCTATGGAGAAAAAGCAATCCTCACACAGTCTTGGTGGGGATGAAGATTGGTGCAGCCGCTATGGAAGGCAGTGTGGAGAATCCTCAAAAAAGTAAAAATAGAATTACCATATGACCCAAAAATACCTCTCTTGGTTATCTACTGAAAAAATCTGAAAACATTTATATGTAAAGATATATGTGCTCCGATGTTCATTGCAGGTTTGTTTACGGTGTCCAAGATATGGAAACAACAAAAGTGCCCTTCAATAGATGATTGGATAAAGAAGATGTTGTATATATACACAATGGAATACTATTCCGCCAGATGGAAAGATCAAATAGTTCCATTTGCCACAACATGGGTGGATCTTGGGATAATAATGTTAAGCGAAATACGTCAGACAGAAAAAGCTGAGAACCGTATCACTTCACTAATATGTGGAATGTAAAACTGAAAACAACAAAGGAACCAGACAAACAAATGAAGAAAAAAAATCTCACAGACCCAGACAATAGTTTTGTGGTTACCAAAAAGCGGGGGGTGGGGGGAGAAAGGGAAGTGGTAGATGAGGGAAAAAGGTTTCAAATATATGGTGATAGAAAGATAACTGACTCTGTGTGGTGAACACACAATGTGATATATAGATGATGTATTACAGAATTGTACATCTGCAACCTACATAACTTTACTAACAATTGTCACTCCAATATACTGTAATTTACAAAAATTAAAATAAAATTATAAAAATAAAAATGACTATAACAGACAAAATAATGATAAAGAGATTAATCTTACAAGAGTATATAACTCTTTTACACATATATACACCAAATATAAAAACACCTAAGTACAGTAAGCAAATATCAATCTAGATAAAGGGTGACATTGACAGTAATACTTTTATAGTAAAGGACATTAACATCGGACTGATATCAATGGATAGACCTTCCAGACAGAATAGCAATAAAGAAACAGTAGCCTTAAAGGACCATAAGATCAGATGGAGTTCAACTATATTTTTATAGCACTTAACCCCAAAGCAGGACAGTAAACATTCTTTTCAAGTATTGGTGAGAATGTGGAAAAAAGGAAACACTCATGCACTATTGGTGGGATTGCCACTCAGTGCAGACACTATGGAAAACATTATGGAGGTTCCTCAAAAAATTTAAAATAGAATTACCATATGACTCAGCTATCACTTTTTTGGGTATCTACCCATGAAATCTGAAAACTTTTATCCATAAAGATATATGTACCCCAATGTTCATTGCAGCTTTATTTATGGTGGCCAAGACATGAAAACAACCAAACCGTTCTTCGATAGATGTTTGAATAAAGAAGTTGTGGTATATATACACAATAAATATTATTGTGCCATAAGAAAAGATGAAATAGTGCCATTTGCAACAACATGGATGGATCTTGAGATTAAAATGCTGAACAAAATGAGTCAAACAGAAAAAGTCAAGAATCATGATTTCACTGATATGTGGTCTATACAACTGAAACAAAAAAAGAGCAAGAAAATTAAATTAAGAAACAAAAACCCATAGACACAGACAATGGTTTAGTGGTTACCAGAGGGTAAGGGGGGGTAGGGGGTGGTAGATGAGGGTAAAGGGAATGAAATATATAGTGATAGAAAAAGAACTGTCTCTGGGTGGTGAATACACAATGTGATATATGGATGATGTATTACAGAATTGTACACTTGAAATCTGTGTAACTTTGCTAAAAATTATCACCCCCGTAAAGTTTAATTAAAAAAATAGAACTACCTTATGACCCAGCAATTCCACTTTGGGATATTTACCTGAAGAAATTTAAAATACGAATTCAAAAAGATATATGCTAACCTATGTTGACTGCCGCACTATTTACAATTGCCAAGAGATGGAAGCAAGCTAAGTACCCATCAATAGACAATTGGATAAAAATGAAGTGGTACATATATACAATGAAATATTACTTAGCAATAAAGAAGAATGAAATATGTTTTGTGACAACATGGATGGACCTCAAAGACACTATATTAAGTGAAATAAGTCAGCCAGAGAAAGACAAATACTGTACGATCTCACTTACATTTGGAACCTAAAGAACAAAATAAACAGGAATTTAGAATGATGGTGGAGTAGGTAAATGCTGTGCTTATATCCTGTCATGACCACATGAAAAACACAACTAAAATACACAGCAACCCTCATTGAGAATTGCCTGAAGTCTAGCTGAGTAGAAGTCAGACAATTAAGCATATACAGAAGAAGCCGCACTGAGACTGGTAGTAGTGGTGGAGATGCAGAATAGACTGGTATCTATACCCAGGTGTGCAGGTTAAAATTAGGGATGGATAACTCAGTTTTAGAGTCTCCCTGAAGAACTAGTGACCTCAGCCCCACAACAGGATCCCCAGCCCAGGGTTCCAAGAAAAGAAGTCCCCAAAATTTCTGGCTATAAAAACAAATAAAGATAATGTCTGAGTGAGATGGATGGCAGCTGATGTCCAGGTGCTCTGCTTAATGGGCACATGGACTCTCTTGTTGATGGACTCACTTGCTCTGAGCTCCTGCTTTGGGGCAGCAGTTTGAAAGGCCAGGGACATACAAGGAGGAACTGAATTCTCTGCCTTCGGAGTGAGAGCAAAGGGGCAGCTTTTGCCCAGACAATAGTACTAGCAGAAGTCACTGTTTCTTTGTTGAGCCCTCCCCACTCCCAGTGTGCAGACACAGGCAATTACCATATCTGAGTCTCCATTAACTGGGAAAGACCATTATCCCCACCCTAGTAATTTTCTGACCTCACTCCACCAACTTACAGGCCCAACCCAGCCCTTTCATAGTATTTTCCATAAAAACAGCCTGACATTGCTCATGCTGCAGGTTTTCCTAAAATCTCTTGAAAGTTCACAAACCACAAACAAGCAGCATCTGGCCTCAGCATGACCCTAACCCTCGCTAAGCAGCCCCAAGTCCAGCACTAGCAGCAGCCAGCCTCAGTTCATAACTGAAATTCTCCCAGGCAACTCCAAGCCCAACATATGTGGAAGGTATCTGTGGATCACTTTGTACCTCATACCAAGTGGCCCAGGGATGGGCAGAAACATAGGTTGAACTTAGCCTGCAGCAGGGCTCCTACCATGAGTCCAGTGCAGCAGGGCTACAGGCCATTTTTGGACTGGGCCAGAATACCATCCAGGTACCTCCACAGACAACACAACCGAAAGGCAGTCTGGGGAGGCATCAGAGGCCTGCTAAAGTAAATCCTGTTCTGTAGGGCCAGCCCACCCACAACAGCTCCACCACTTTAGTCATAACCAGTTCCCACAACCGATCAGCCTGAGGGTCAATCCCTCTCAATGACATACAAGCAGCAACTGAGTCTCAACAATTACAGGAAGGCAAACACAACACACACAAGGGACACAGTTGCAGCAGGCGGCTCAGGTTACCAGGGAGACTGTGTCATTGGGTCTCAGAGAAGATGTAATATGTAAGGCCACTCTACTAAAACTGGGAGAATGAAGCTCACATAATATATAGAAACAAACACAGAGAGGCAGCCCAAGTTGGGAGACAAAGGAACATGTCTCACATGAAGGAACAGAACAATGCTCCAAAAAAAAATGGAGACAAGCAATGTAACAGATGCAGAGTTCCAAACACTGTTTATAAGGATCTTCAAAGATCTCAGTGAGAACGTCAACAAATAGAACTTCAACCAGTGAGAAATGAATAAAATAACTAAATGAAGAATATATTAGAGTGAATCCACAGTAGATTAGGTGAAGCAGATGTTCAAATCAGCGATTTGCAAGATAAAGTAGCAGAAAACACCCAATCAGAATAGCAAAAGGAAAACTAATCCAAAAATATGAGGAGAATTTAAGGGGCCTCTGGGACCACATTAAGCACACCAACATTCACATAATAGGGGTACCAAAAGGAGGAGAGATAGCAAGGAATTGAAAACCTATTTGGAGAAATAATAATGAAAAACATCCCTAACCTGGCCAAGGAAATTGACATTCAAGCCCAGGAAGCACAGAGAGTCCCAAACAAGATGAACCCAAAGAGGTAAAAACTAAGACACATCATAATTAAAATACCAAAGCTTAAAGACAAAGAGAGAATCTTAAAAGCAGCAAGAGAAAGGCAGTTAGTTACCTACAAGGGAGCTTCCATAGGAACATCAGCTGATTTCTCAACAGAAACTTTGCAGGCCAGAAAGAATTGGCACAAAATATTCAAAGTGATGAAAAGTAAGGAACTGCAACCAAGATCGTTTTACACACCATAGTTATGATTTAGAAGGATAGATAAAGAGCTTCCCAGAGAAGAAATAGCGTAAGAAGTTCATCACCACCAAACCAGTATTACAAGAAATGTTAAAGGGACTTCTTTAAGAAGAAGAAGGTGGGAAAAGATCAAAAGGATAAATAATAAAATGGCAATAACTACCATATCTATCAACAATTACTTTCAATGTAAATGGATTAAATGTTCCAAACAAAGGCATAACATGGCTGAATGGAAAACGAAACAAAACCCTTACCTCTGCTGCCTACAAGAGACTCACTTCAGATCAAAAGACACACACAGACTGAAAGTAAAGGGATGGAAAGATATTTTATGAAATTGGAAATGAAAAAAATTGTGGGGTAGCAATACTTACACAACACAAAATAGACTTTAAAACAATGGTTATAACAAGAGACACAGAAGGACCCAGTAATCCCACTTCT
The DNA here is from genome assembly GCF_001890085.2 of Hipposideros armiger. Classification (NCBI taxonomy): domain Eukaryota; kingdom Metazoa; phylum Chordata; class Mammalia; order Chiroptera; family Hipposideridae; genus Hipposideros; species Hipposideros armiger. The sequence continues at coordinate 1,536,547 of NW_017731503.1, forward strand.
GCATATTTATCTGAAGAAACCCAAAACACTACTTCAAAGGTACTTGCACAACCATATGTTCATTGTAGTATTATTTACAATAGCCAAGATACGGAGGCAACCTGGGCCTTGATCAATAAATGAATAGGTAAAGAAAAGGTGGTACATACATACGATGGAATATTACACAGCCATAAAAAATGAAACTATGCCATCTGCATATGTGGATGGCCCTAGAGGGTATTATGCTGAGTGGAGTAGATCAGACCAAGAAAGACAAATGCCATATGATTTCACTTATTGTGGATTTTAAAGAACACAATTAATGAACAAAGAAAACAGAAACAGACTCATAGTTACAGAGAACATTTTGGTGGTTACCAGATGGAAAAGGGTTTGGAGGAATGGGTTACAAAAGGGAAGGGATTAAGAAGCACAAATTGGGTTTGACACAAAAATGGCGGCATGAGGAGTGCTTCTTGAAATCTCCTCTGAAATTTACAGCAAATTGAAGAGCTATACTTCAACAAAGGACTCCCTGCACATTGCACAAGTATGCCTGAGAGACTCTCACTGTGAATCACCTGAAGGTAGGCAAATCAGGCTAGTGGGGGAGGACAGAAGGGGTAAGTGCAAAGACATGGGCCACAGGCCATAGGGCCCCAGGAAGCCAACCAGAGCCACAGCCTCAGGAAAGGAAAACAATCAGGGTCTAGGTGCATCACTTGTGACCCACAGTCATGTCTGAGGGATCAGAATACAAGGTGGCTGAATCCAGCGTCTTAGGCAGAGACCTCAGGTGAAAATGTTCGTTTAAACCCACAAGGCCAGGCAGAAATAAAAAATCAAAACCAAAAGCCTGACTGCCTCCTCCCAGAGGTGACTCCACCCCCACCCTTCCCAGATTCAGAAGTGGGCTTCAGAAAAAACAGGAGTGTCAGGTTAAAGAACAAAATATCTACAAGCCTGAGAACTGCACTGACAGTCACTAACATTTAGGCAACAGGGAAATAGCTGGGGGTGGTGGTGGTATAAGTCAGCTCTGGTCTGGTTGGAACCACAAACACCAGCCACCTTTCCACAATCCACCCTGGCCCCACTTTTCTGATTGTATCACTGAAGGGTAATCAGAGCAGTGAAGACACAAGCTTAGCATGGGGCTGCAGGGGATTAAGAATTTCAGAAACTCTTGCCATGGTGTTCTCAGCATGTTTTTGCAGACTGGGGCAGAAACTGCACTGACTCTGTAGAAACAACTGACCATACCCCATAGCACCCTGGAAGCCTGTCCCGCCCAACTAGAGGTGCATTGCCAGGGTCACTCTGGGCAACTGGTGGCTGACCCTGCCTCTGCAAGCTTCACAGAAGAGGCTTTTTACAACAGAGGACAACCCATGATAGCCTGGGTAGACTACTAAAGGGTGTTAAGCCAAGACCTGCCCTGCAACATAGACAGTCAGTGGCTGGATGTAGCATATTTGTTTTCTTGTTCTTTTTTCTTTCTCTTTTTTCTTTCTTTTTTCTTCTTTTCCTCTATTATTTTTGTGATTGTTCTGTTTTTCTCTTGTTTTTTTTTGTATTTTTTTACTTTATTCTGTTTTTTGTTTGTTTGCTTGTTTGTTTTGTTTTTGTTGTTTGTTTTGATGTTTTTGTTTTTTGCTTGCTTTGATTATTGTGTGTGGTGTTTCTTGTTTGTTTTTTAAAGATTTTTATTGGGAATCGGGGGGATGGGAACAGTGCTGGGGAAGTGGGGGAAAGGGAACAGACAAGTTGCTGTCATTCTGTTCTTCAGTCTAGTTGTGGAGGACGTTGCTTCACTGGCCCAAGTTGGCACCATCATTGCGCTCTTCCC
>NW_017731503.1:1538547-1554035 GCF_001890085.2 Hipposideros armiger
CTCAGGATCTTAGCTGCGGAGGGCAGTGTCACTGGCCCTCATATGTGGGATCCGAACCGGGGCCCTCTGGCGTCCCAAGCCAGTTCTTAACCATTGTGCCACTTGGCCGGCCCTGTGTGTGGTTTTTGAATATGTGTATTGTTTTGTTGTTGTTGTCTTGTTTTGTGTTTTGTTTGTTTTGTGTGGTGGTCCGCGACCCAGCATGGCTCCAGGAGCAGAGACTACACTGAATTTGTAGTAACCACTGGCCACACCCTGTAGCCCACTGTAATCCCACTCTGCCCAAATACAGCTGCATTGTCAGGGGCACTCTAGGTGCCTGAGTGACTTGTCCTGCCCCTACAAACCACAGAGGATTTTTTTTTCATTTGTATGTTTTTTATAATGGGAAACAATCCAAAGCAAGCTAGGGCGATTTTGGTAGTGAACAGTGACCCAAAAACTGCACTTCAATCACTCAGGAGCAGCTCTAAAGAATTTGTGAGCTGCAGTGGAGGTCGGCTCCAGTGTCCTAAGGGCATGATAAAAGATGGTCACAGGCCAGGTACAGGCATAAGACCTGAAGCTACATTAATGTTATAAAAACCACTGGTCTCATTTTGTTATTCACTTGAACTGTACCCCACACAGCAAGTGCTGCATCCCTGAGGGCACTCAACACCAGTGCAACCAGCCAGACACATGTTCCTAAAAAGCATCTTTCAACAGTTGGTCCTTACAGGCAACTGACAGGAGACAACAGGCATATGGGGCTCTGGGCCTTTTGGTAAGCTGACTCAGGCACATCATTGGTGGCAGCCAGCCTCAGTTCACAGAGAGAACACACACACATGCCTCCAGGTCCAGCATAGGAAGCAGCCAACCACATACAGCTTTGAGGCACCTATAAGATAGCCACAGGCTGGTAAAATGCAGGGTTGAAACTGCCCTGCACAAGAGCCCTGCCCAAGAGATACCAGGAACAATACACCTAGAGCCCAGCTTCAGGCCAAACGAGAGCACTAATTAGTTTGAACTACAAGTGGAGAACCTAAAGGGAATTCTCAGTAGGCACAAGAGCCCACAGGAGCGAAGGCTCTGCTGAGGGGTCAGCCCTTACACAGCAGTTCATACACTGTGGACATTGCCAATTCCCACAGCGAGTCAGCCTGGGAGTCAGTCCCACTCATTGACATGCCAAAAAAAATCAAGGCACAAGTACAACAAAAGAACACACACAACACAAGGGAAACCTCTGGAACACATGCACAGGAGATTTGGGAGACGGGGCAATTCCATTACAAAGGACACATACTACATGAGGTCACCCAGGAAAGACAGAGACATAGGTGTTCTACCCAATATATAGAACCAAACACAGAGTGACAGCCAGAATGAGGAAACAAAGAAATATGTCCCAAATAAAAGAATGGAAGAAATCTTCAGAAATAGAACTAAGTGAAATGAAGACAGTCAACCTACCTGATAGAGGGTTTAAAATACTGATGTTAAGAATGATTAAGGAACTTAGTGAGAATTTGAACAAAAAGATTGCAAGCATAAAGAAGGATATAAAAACCATGAAAAATAACCAGTCAGAAATAAAGAATACAGTACCTGAATTGAAGAAAACACTAGAAGGAATTACCACCAGATTAGATGAAGCAGAATATCAAATAAGCAACTTAGAATACAAAGTACTAGAATCCACCCAATTGGAACAACAACAACAAAAAAGAATAAAAAACAATAAAAATAGTTTAAGAGACCGGTGGGACAACATCAAGCACAACATTCACATGAAATGACTAACAGAAAGAGAAGAGAGGGAACAAGGGATTGAGAACATATTTGAAGAAATAATAACTGAAAACTTCCCAATCCTGGTGAAGGAAAATGACATACAAGACCAGGAAGCACAGAGAGTTCCAAACAAAATGAACCCAAAGAGGCCCACACCAACATACATCATAGTTAAAATGGCAAAGATTAAAGACAGAGAAATCTAAAAGCAACAAGAGAAAGACAGCTAGTTATTTACAAGGGAGCTCCCATAGGGCTATCAGCTGGCTTCTCTACAGAAATTTTGCAGGGAGTGGCAGGAAATTTTCAAAACGAAAGGGTACAATGTGGATTGCTCTATCCAGCAAGGCTATCATTTAAAATTGAAGAAGAGATAAAGAGCTTCCTAAAAAATAAAAAGCTAAAGGGATTCATTACCACCAAGCCACTATTGCAGGAAATGTTAAAAGGGCTCCTTCAAGCAGAAGAAAGGTGAGAACAAACTAACTAAGGAAGATGAGAAATATGAATAATAAAATGACAATAACTATGTACCTACCAATAATCACTTCAAATGTAAATGGATTAAATTATCCAATCAAAATACATAGGTTAGCTGAGTGGAAAATAAAATAAGACCCATTCATATGCTATTTAAAATATACCCACATCAGATAAAAAACACACAGGGACTGAAAGTAAAGGGATGGAATAATATATTCCATGCAAATGAAAACGAGAAAAAACAATGGATAGCAATAATTATAAAGGACAAAATAGACTTTAAAATGAAGGCTATAATAAAAGACAAAGAAAGCCACTACATAATAATCAAGGCATTGTTCCAACAAGAGGACATAACCCTAGTAAATATCTATGTAACCAATATAAGAGCATGAAAACATATAAAACAGATATTGACAAACATAAAGACAGAGATTAACAGAGACACAATCATAGTAGAGGACTTCAGCACCCCACTGACACCAATGAACAGATCCTCTGGACAGAAAATCAATACAAAAATAGTGGTCTTAAATGACACATTAGTCTAGTTGCATTTAATCAATAATTTTAGAGCTTTTCACCCCAAAGCAGAAGAATATATATTCTTCTGAAGTACACATGGAATATTTTCTACAATATACCACATGTTGGGCAACAAAACAAGTCTCAATAAATTTAGAAAGATTGAAATAATATCAGGTGCCTTCTCTGACCACAGTGCTATGAAACTAGAAACTACAAGAAGAAAACTGGAAAACAAATTAACATGGAGGCTAAATAACATGTTACTAAATAATTAATGGGTCAACAATGAGATCAAGGAAAAATCAAAACAAATCTTGAGACAAACAAAAATGAAAACACAACAATCCAAAATCTATGGGATGCAGCAAAAGCAGTCCTAATAGGAAAATGCATAGCAATGCAGGACTACCTAAAGAAACAAGAAAAATCTCAAATCAACAGTCTATCTTTATACCCAAGGGAGCTAGAAAAATAACACTAAAATAAGCCCAAAAGCAATACAAAGAAGGAAATAATAAAGATTAGAGTAGGAATAAATTATATATATATATATATATATATATATATATATATATAAACATCCATGAAACCAAGAGCTGACTTTTTGAAAAGATAAACAAATTTGGCAAACCTTTAACCAGACTCATCAAGAAAATGGGAGAACAACAGACCCAATTAGATAAAATCAGAGATGAAAGAGGAGAAGTGACAACAGACACCACAGAAACACAAAAAAATTAAAAAAAAATACTATGAGCAACTATACGTCAACAAATTGGACAACCCCGTAGAAATGGATACATTCCTAGAAGCATACAATCTTCCAAGGCTGAACCAAGAAAAAACACAAAATCTGAACAGACAAATCACTATCAGTGAGATCGAATCAGTAATCAACAAGCTCCAAACACACAAAAGCCCTGGACCATATGGCTTCACAGGTGAATTTTACCAAACATTCAAAACAGAATGATCACCTATTTGCAAAGTATTCCAAAAAATCAAGAAGGATGGAAGACTCCCAAGCTCATTTTATGAGGCCACTATCACCCTGATCCCAAAACCAGACAAAGATATTACAAAATAAGAAAACTTTAGGCTGATATCCTAATGAACATAGATTTAAAAATACTCAACAAAATATTAGCAAATAAAATTCAGCAATATATAACAAAGATCATACATCATGACCAAGTGGGATTCATTCCTTTTATGCAAGGTTGGTTCAATATCCACAAATTATGTAATATGATACACCACATTAAAAAATTAAAAATAAAAATCATATGGTTGTAGCAATAGATGCAGAAAAAACGTTTGACAAAATCCAGCAACTATTTATGATAAAAACTCATAGCAAAGTGTGAATAGAGGGATCATATCTAAATATACTAAAGGCCATATATGATAAGCCCACAGCTAATATTGTACTCAATTGGGAAAGGCTAAAACCTTTCCCCTTAAGATCAGGAACAAGACAAGGCTGCCCACTTTCACCACTTCTATTCAACACAGTTCTGGAAGTTCTAGCCACAGCAATCAGACAAGAAAAAGAAACAAATGCCATACAAATTGGAAAGAGGAGGTAAAATTGTCATTATATGCAGATGACATGATGCTATATATAGAGAATCTCAAAGACTCCACCAAAAAAAACTGTTAGGACTGATAAGTGAATTTAGTAAAGTAGTAGGGTACAAAATTATTATTAAAAAATCAGTTGCATTTGTATACACCAATAAAAAACTATCAGAAGAAGAAATAAAAAAAAATCAATCCCATTTACAATTGCTTCAAAAACAATGAATACCTAGGAATAAATTTAACCAAAGAAGTAAAAGACCTGTACTCAGAAAATTACAAGAAACTGAAAAGAGAAATCAAATAAGATACAAATAAATGGAAATACATACCATGTTCATGGATAGGAAGAATTAATACAGTTAAAATGACAATATTACCTAAGATAATACTTAGATTGAAGGCAATGCCTATCAAACTACCAAGGGCTTTTTTTGCAGCAATAGAATGTATAATCCTAAAATCATATGGAACCATAAAATACCCCAAATAGCCACGACAGTCTTGAGAAATAAGAACAAAGTGCGAGGTATCTGCTACCAAAATCAAATCATACTACAAGGCTATAGTAATAAAAACAGAATGATACTGGCATAAAGACAGACAGATAGATCAATGGAACAGAATAGAGAGTCCAGAAATAAATCCATCCATGTATGGTCATTTAATCTATGACAATGGAAGCAAAAATTTACACTGGAATAAACCTCGTCTATTTAATAAATGGTGCTGGGAAAATTGTACTGATATCTGCAAAGAACGAAATTGGACCACCTAATTATGCCATATACAAGATCAAATTTGAAATGGATTAAAGATTTAAATGTAAGTCCTGAAACCATAAAACTCCTAGAGGAAAACAATGGGAGTAAATTTGCAGACATTACCCTCAGTAATATTTTTACTGATATATCCCCTCAGGCAAGGGAAATAAAAGAAAAAATAAACATATGAGATTACATCAAATTTGAAAGTATTTTCACAGCAAAGGTAACCATTAATATAACAAAAAGTCAGTCTTCTGAATGGGAGAAGATATTTGCCAATGATATATCTGATAACAAGTTAATATCCAAAATTTATAAAACACGAAAAAAAAAACCCAAACAACTCAATAAAAAAATGGGAAGAGGATATGAAGAGATATTTCTCTAAAGAGGGACATACAGATGGCCAACAGGCATATGAAAAAATGTTCAACCTCACTAATCATTAGAGAAATGCAATTAAACACCACAATGAGATACAATCTCACTCTGGTCAGAATGGCTATCATCAAAAAAGCAACAAACACGTGCTGATGAGGTTGTGGAGAAAAGGGAACCCTGGTGCACTGTTGGTGGGATTGCAGATTGGTGCAGCCATTGTGGAAATCAGTATGGAGATATCTCAAAAAAGTGGAAAAGGAACTACCTTATGACCCAACAATTCCACTCTTAGGTATCTATCCAGAGAAACCCAAGACACTAATTTGAAAAAAATATATGTGTTGAGAGCCGGCTCGACAGCTGTGGCCCCTGGATGATCAGGCCAGGAACCCAGCAAATGATCCTTGGGCAGGATTGATCAACGTGAGGAAATTAGAAATGAAAGAAATGGCATAGACACCAAAATTGGGATTAGGAGGTTCACTAACTGCTGATGGCAGAGAGTGACCGAATTTATTTAAAGGCACACTGCTTACATAGGAGGCAAGTTCCTCTTTTACCAGGAATAATTTCTTATCTAAGCATAGGGGATTTGGTAGGGGGTTTTTGGGGAATGAGGAACCAATGTTCCTGACACATGGGTTTGGAAATGAGATAATCTCTTGGCAACACATGATTACATACATAGACTAATGATATATTTTAAGTAAAATGAAACTGAGGCAAATAGCAACTGTCAGAAAGTCCATGATGGAAAGTCCCAAAGTTCATAAGTCCACCGTGGAAGGTTTTAAAGTTTATAAGTCCATAGACAGTGACATCTGAGGGTCTGGTGGCTGTGGTTTACAAACTTCTGCTTTTCCATGGCACAGGAGATGAGCTGAGCATTGTTGGGTTACTGTTTTAGCAGTTCCCCTTTTGCTGTTCAGCTAACATGCAGTTTTGCAGTCTTTTCCTCAGCACACAGAACATGGGGGTCTGTAGTCACCTGCTATTCTCTACTTGCAGTCAGCCTAGAGTCTCATTTCTCTGAGATGGCTCCCAACATATATGCATCCCTATGTTTATTGCAGCGCTATTTACAATAGCCAAGACTTGGAAACAACCAAAATGCCCATTGGTAGACGACTGGATTAAGAAACGGTGGTACATTTATAAAATGGAATATTACTCAGCTATAAAGAAGACGGAAATCTTACCATTTGCAATGATATGGATGGACCTAGAGAACATTGTGTTAAGTGAAATAAGTCAGTCAGAGAAAGACAAATACCATGTGATCTCACTTATATGTGGAATCTAAAGAACTGAATAAATGAGCAAAGTAAACAGAAATAGTCTCAGAGATACAGAGGAAAAACTGATGGTTGCTAGATGGGAGGGGGGTGTGGATGAGGGAGAAGGGGAACGGATTAGACAGCATAAATTGGTAACTAGAATATTGCCACAGGGATATGAAAGACAGTTCGGGGAATATAATTAATAATGCTGTAAATATTTTGTAGGGTGTCTGATGGTCATATGTCTTGTTAGGGAGACCACTACATGGATGGAGTATAGGTTTGACCACTGCACTGTACACCTGAAGCTGACATTGAATAATATTGTATGTCAACTATTGAGTTGTCAGAAAAGTCATGATGCATTTTTGCAATGAAAAACATAGAAAAAATACGTTATGACTTTTTCAACAACCCAATATAATTTAATATGTATATATATATATATATATATATATATATTCACAGGATGTGGAGTAGAGTGTGGGGAGTGGAATTGTAATTGATATATATGATAACCGGGGGGAGGATGGTCAGTGGGGCAGTGGATGGGCTGTTGTCACTTTGTGAGGGGTAAAAAGTATAACTATTGCATTGTATTGTACATGTGAAACTAATGAAAAAAAAGAAAATGTATATACTACACAGTTGTGCAATCAAGAACAGAATGTAGAGGGCCGGCCGAGTGGCGCGATGGTTAAGAACTCGCTTGGGATGCCAGAGGGCCCGGTTCGGATCCCACATATGAGGGCCAGTGACACTGCCCTCCACAGCTAAGATGCTGAACAACAGCTCAACCTGGAGCTGGGCTGCCCTCCCCTGTGGCAGTGGGTTGCCATGGGCTACCGTGTGTAGCCAGCAGCCAGCGTGAGCGGCCAGCAGCCGCAGTGAGCAGCCGTCCAGAAGCCGGCGACTGATCTGCCTCACCCGGGAAGAGCGCAATGACGGTGCCAACTTGGGCCAGTGAAGCGACGTCCTCCACAACTAGATTGAAGAACGAAAATGACAGCAACTTGTCTGTTCCCCTTCCCCCAAAAATCCCCAGCACTGTTCCCATCCCCGCAATTCCCCAATAAAAAAAAAAAAGAACAGAATGTAGAGCTTTTACAAGAAATTGCTATGATTGGTTACATTGGGACGGTTGGGGTGGAGAGATACTTGGGGTGGGGGTGATAAGAGCAAAACATTAAGCTTTTGTTTAAATATTGCTATGTAATTTTAACTATTAAATTGAGTATATATGCTTATGTAGTTTAAATGAAGCAAAGTATTTAAAGTGCAAGTAGTAAATATTACCTTGTTTTAGCCTACATTTTCTTTTATTCTCTTCTCAAAGCAAACTACTTTCCTTCTCTGGTATATTACTTGTGAGCCCACCATATGAATCATTTTTACCTATCTAGAATAATATTTCTTTTCTTTTCATACCAGCCTCCTACCTTTTTTTAAAATTTAAAACATTTATTTCAGTGAATCTCTTCATGAAATCATATAGGCATCCCAATAACAATAACCTTTCAGTACTTAAGTGGAAGACAGGGTGTGTAAGGATTCAAGTAGGAGAAACCAATTATCAAATCAGTCAATTAGGGCCCTGCTTGTATCTTCTCTATTAACTTAAATTTTTTATTGTTTGAACGTCTCCTTTTATTACAGTCAACAACAAATTTTAGTGAATAAAGTGTTTGAATTTCACAATAATGTTAGAATTTCACAATTTGCATTAATCAACAAAGCCTTAATATTTTCACATACCAATACCTATTTTCAGTATATGATAGGGTTTATATTCGTTATCCAGTGGCATTTCTTAATAGCAGAATTTTAGCAGAAATTTGATCAATTTATTACCTGTGGTATTTTCTGAGAATACTTTAATCTTAACTTAGTCTCATATACAATACATGTATGCATCTCTGTAGCCAATATTTAAGGTAAATTTATGAGCCTTTGTCATTTGTGTTTTTTTTTAGTTGGGGAATTGGGGCAGGGGAACAGTGTTGTGGAATTGGGGAAGGGGAACAACCAAGTTGTAGTCGTTCAATCTTAGTTGTGGAGGGTGCAGCTAGCTCAGCTCCAAGTCCAGCTGCCATCCGGCCACCCGTTGGCAGCTTGTGGCTGCTCAGCTCAAGGTGCCATGGTCAATCTTAGTTATGGGTGAGCATAGTCACCATCCCATTCGGGAGTCAAAATAGCAACCTTGTTGTTAAGAGCACACGCTTTATCCACTGAGCCATCTGGGTGGCAGCTCAGCTCAAGGTGTCGAGTTGAGTCTTTAGTTGTGGGTAGGCATAGCCCACCATCTTGAACAGCAACTTTATTGTTAGGAGCACATGCTCTCACCAGCTGACCCATCCTGCCACGTGTTGGCAGTTCAGCAGCAGCTCAGGTTGGGCGCAGCTCACTGGCCAATGTGGGAATAAAACTGGTGACCCTGTTGCTCAGAGCTTGTGCTCTTAAGCCAGCTCTTAACCAACTGAGCCACTTAGCCAGCCCTGTCATTTGTGTTTTAATGTGTGTGTATATGCATACGTTTTTGTGGCTATGTTTTGTGCTTTCCTCATTGAACTACACATGTCCTAAGAGATTATATGATTTTCTATTGTAGTACCCCCTAGTTTCTATTAAGTCTTCCCAAAATCTGGTTCACCTACTCCACAGATGGAGTGAAAAGACAATGGCAGAATTAGGAGTGTGGCATGGGGAGGTGGTTAAGGTAGTGTTGCATGGGAGAAGAAAAATGTGTTTTTCATTTTTTACTACAAGGTAAGAAAATGAAATGGAGGTCTTAATACTAGAAAATTTAAGTCAGATACATTTTCTTGCTTGAGTATAAATGTTAATCATGCTTTGTGTGTTGGTTCTTTTGAATATATTAAGATAGACGTTGAATATATTGAATAATAAATCTTAATTTATTCTTCATATTATTTGCTATGACAAGCAACACGCAAATTCAAGATAGGCACTTTCTGCTTAATTCATTGTGATAAAAGATGATGTGTCCATTTCCTGAAATTGAACTGGCAATTATATGCAAACACTTTGACAGATATGTCAGGATGAAACTGTATCAAGGGGAAAGAAAATTATCTTTCTATATTTTAACCTCAGGCTGGGACCAATCTTAATTGGTTAGGATGATTCACACAAGAATGATCTTAGAAAAATGTAAAAAAAGCCACACTTTATTTTTGAATACTTAACAAAAATTAACTAATGTGCTTGAAATGTAGAACAACTTATCCAAAAGAACTCTCTTCAGGTCCAATTGGATTTAACATGGGGACATGCTAGGCAAAGCCTCTGAATCACTTTTAGAATAGGGACTTAAGGGATTTCATTCAAACTCCCAGGAAGATCACAAAATTAGAGACCAGAACCAAGGTCCCCTTTTCCTCACTGCTCTGCTATTCTACTGAGTTGCAGAAAAATGATGTGAAATATGAGTAGGCTTTTACCTTTAGGTCCCATGTTAGAAAATTTGGTATACAGCCTGAATCACACCATATGTTAATGGAGAAGAGGATAGTTTCAACACTCATTGTATATTATACCATAGAGCCACTAGGTTATCAGCTGGCATATGAATAATTTTGAATTTGACAATTTATATCATTTTATCACAGAGATAATTTACTTTCAAGAAAGTAATTTACAGAATTTATTTTAAAATAGTCAGATCTTCAAAAAGTGTGTAAAATTCAGACCCAATACCACAGAAGCCATTCAGAACATACTTTTCAGTGTAATCTTAAATTCTATAGTTTATGGAGGTCTGACAATTAAGTTCACAAACTTGTTGCAATAATGTTGCTAAGCTTTTTTGATACCAGAGGGATTATACATTATAAACTTGTGCCAATTGGACAGTTAACCAAGTTTACTATTTGGAAGTGCTGAAAAGGATGCTTGAAAAAGAGATGAAAATGACCTGAACATTTTGCCAACAATTTAAGACTCTTGCATCATGACAAAGCACCAGCTCCCATGGCACTCTCTGTGAGGGAGTTTTTAGCCAGTAAACAAATAACTGTATTGGAACACCCTTTCTACTTACCTGACCTGGCCGCCAGTGACTTCTTTCTTTGCTCAAAGTTAAAGAAATATTGAAGGGAAGACATTTTGATGACATTCAGGACATCAAGGTTAATATGATGACAGCTTTGATGGCCATTCCAGAAAAAGAGTTCTAAAATTCCTTTGAAGGGTAGACTAGGCACTGGCATCAGTGCATAGCTTTTCAAGGGGCATACTTCAAAGATGACCATAGTGATATTCACTAACAAGGTATGTAACACTTTTTCTAGGATGAGTTCACGAACTTTATTGTCTGGCCTTGTATACTTGTCACTAAATATAATGATACTCTGTTTTGAGATTATTATGTCTCAAAATGTAACCTTGAAGGATTTACCTGCTTCAGTCCTTTTCCTCTAAGTTTAAATAGTAATAAGATCAATTCTTACTCTGAAATAAATATGTTGGTGGGTTTGATGGCAAAGATAGTTTTTAAAAACTACTAGGATGGTAACATAGCATTCTGCTTCGAAACATCTACTCTGTGGAGTTCAGTAAATTTTGCTTTTATTTCTTATCCAATAGGTCCTATTGTTTTAAAAGTGTCATGATTCTACCTATAGTGTTGTGGTATTATTTTTATTAATTTTAATTTTTCCTAATGCATGCATTTTAGTGTTCCATCTCATATTGTTTTTGTATTTAATGGCCCATTTGTACCTACTGTAAACCAGACAAATGTGACAAACTGGTCAGTGTTTCATATTAAGAAAATATCTAAATGAACAGAAAATGTTAATGCCAGAAGTCAAAAAAGAGAACTGGGGTCTGTATTACTCATGGATTCATATAAGAAATTTATATATTATGTCTATATAGATATGTGAAGATAAAAATATAAATTTTGAATAGATTGAAGGAATTTGATTGCTAGTTTTTTTCTAAGGAAATACATTTCTTCACTGCTAAAATGAGACTTATTTTTTGTATTTTGCAAAAGCTTTACTGACATAGTGTATTTCCTCTATGTTTTATATACTGTTTGAGACTTATATGTTGCTGGTGTTGTGTGATGATTGGCCAGGAAAAGTACTACTGATTTCAACAATGTAGCAAGAACAGCTACATATTCTTCAGAATATAAGCCACAAAAGAACAGAATTGGGCAGTACATCATTTCATATTTATTACCCTCTACAGTCTGGTAGGTTGCAATGCAAACAGAAGATTGACTGGAGTTGGACACATCAGAACACCTGAGGGGAAATTTCTATTGCACAGTTTTTCACCTGCCAGTGTTCCAGGTAAAAAGCCTAAAATGCTGGGGTTTGTTTGTGAGTGTGTGTGTGTGTGTGTGTGTGTCTATGTAAGTGTACCATTGTATATATCAAATACAACTTATCATTGAAATAAAATTAGTAGTTTTGAAGTTTCATAATTGCATAAAGTGTAAAAATCTTCATAATTTTTTATGAAGCCATTATTTAAAATTTTTATTACATTTTATAATTTTTATATTTAATATTTTAAAAAATTAATGTTACATTATTTAAAATATTAAAATGCATAGAATCTATAGACTAGTAATAAGACATACCTAGAAAAACAGTTTATTTCTAAAAATATAAAAACCAAATTAATAGAAGTACAGGTATTGATGTTTTTGTCACCTTATCATTGTAGTCGGAATAAATTAGCTCAACTCTTTACAGCACAATGCCAAAGAAACCAGAATTCTCCATTTGTTCTCTATGTGAGCTAGTTTCCTTACACACCAAAATCAGACAAACAAATAAATAAATAAATAATCCCTGATACAGGATTGCAGATTCTACCCTTCATAAATTCCAGTTCATTGAAAACATATGTTACTATTCACAAGGGAGGGCTCCTTAGTGAGATAGATTCAAAGATACCATCTTTATATGTCAAGGGCAGTATATATAGCTTGATTAGTAAATGTGGCATGTGATTTTCACCATCTTTTTTATAGTGGATCTTGAGCTTTGTTCTATCCACACTGAGGCATCCAACAGCTTATAGAAAAAAAATTGCATTAAGTAGGTACGTAATACAGCCCACAATATATTCTCACAATTGAGTCTACCAATAGGGAGATATTAGTCTGATTTCTTTTATGTAAAACTCTTTGAGGAATTATTATTCAAAGACAGAGCTCTGGATTTTAACACATAAACACTAAATCATTTACCATTAAGTTGGAAAAGCACTATGAAGCCTATTACTGAACAGGAAGAAGACATATTTACAGTTCTTGAAATTAACTTTTTTTCTAGAAGCTAGTTATATAAATTAGAAATCACCCACTTTTCCTAATTTTAAAGTGGCCGATATAATCTTAAGTGACTAGTTTTGAAAAATATTTGTTTGGAAAACACACATTGTATATATGTACTATTTACCTATACTAAAAATAATTTTTAGCTTAACCACCAAAATCAAATCAGGAAAGGAGCTGCTTGGGAAAATGCCAAAATCAAATCCTATAATTTCATCAACCTCTTCTTTTTCTCATTTACCTGTTCAGAGGTAGCATTTTTATGTAGTGAATATCAGAATATACCTAATATACTTGGAAATGTTAAAATAAAAGGTATTGGTTTTTTCACCTAGTTTATAATTTTTTTGTTAGTTTCAGATGTCCAATACAATGTAGTAGTTCGACATTTACAACTCTCACAAAATGAATTTTTGAGACTTACTTTAGAATACTATTGCTGCAGTTATTGAGGTCCTTGGAACACTATAAAGTGTTTTAAATAAATAAATAATGTACTTGACAAAGGACAGGCTAGTTAAAGATAGACTTAAAAAAAGTAAAATAGTCTGTAAAAATGGGCTGTTTTTTTTGTTTGTTTTGTTTTTGGTAGGGGGGAGTGTACCTACTTAGATTACCCACATTCATTCCTATAATGTACTTTCTGTTTATATTAAAAAAAAACAATTCCATTCAGTTTCAAATTTCTGTATGTCTCCCTATTGAAATTCAGCTCTTCATGTATTTTGACCTTTTCAAGGAAGCCAGCTTCATAGTAAATTTTTGTACATTAGGAAGTTAAACACATTCAGTGCTTGTTATTCAATGGGCTTTAACTTAGAAAGTCATTTGTCAATAGGTTAATCCTTTTGTACAGACTGTGTCTTTGGCTAAGTGGCATCTTAAACAATAAAGGTTTTACCAAAATGCTAATTTCTGAGTATTCCTGTCAACTGTCAAAGAATAAATCTCAGCAGAAGCTTTAAAATTGGTTAATTTGGGTTTATATTCATTTCCCATCAGCAGAATTTCAGAAAGAACTTTAGTGTACATAAGTCTATTCAGAGGTTATTTGTAACCCAGCTCAAAAATCATTAGAACTTTTGACTTTCAAGTTAGTCATCTACTTTTGTGCAATTTTGTTTAATCAATGAAAGACCTACCTACTTTGAGAGCATATTCTTGGGAAAAACAAACAAACCTGAGTCATAATCATGCCCTCACTTTGGAATTCACAAGTATTTCTGTGCTACATGAGATTGGCAAATGTAAAAGAAATATGTGGACTCAGGTAAAGAAAGATTTTATTCAAAAAGACTGTTGTAATAAAGGCAGAGGGAATATTGCAATAAGGAGAATGCTCTGATCAAAAGATCCACAAACTTTTTAAATGTCAGGCAAAAAAGCACTTTTCTTTTACAGGGAGGAGAAAACAATGTTAGAAAGAACTGACATCCACAGTTGAGTAGGGATTGTCTTTTCTTGTGGTAAGCTTAGGAGAGGACCTTAAGGAGATGGGTGATGGTTAATTTTAGGTCTTAACTCAGCTGGGTCACAGTGCCCAGAAATGTGGTCAAATTTTATTCTGGCTATTTGTATGAGGGTGCTTTCAAATGAGATTGACATTTAAATTGTTGTACTTTGAGTAAAGCAGATCATCTTCCATCATGTTGGTGGGCCTCATCCAACTAGTTGAAAGCTTAAATAGAACAAAGACTGAGGTCCTCCGTCTTTAAATAAGGGAATTGTGCCAGCAGAAGATTCTGTGTGTGTGTGTGTATGTGTGTACACATTGTATTGTTTATTCTATTGGTTTTGTTTTCCTGGAGGACACTTATACAACAAGCTATTCCATATTCCAATGTTGGTTGAGGCTGAGAGTGGGTCAAAGTGAATAGTCTTATAAGATGGAGAGAAGCTTCAATTTTGATCAAGTTTATAAGCATTTTGCTTCCATTTATCAGTAGATACAAACAGTTCATATAATCATTGTGAGACCAAAAAATGGGAATTTGGAGGATCTGTGTCAGGCCTTGTATTAGGTAAATGATGGCTTATCCAGAAGTTTTATTTAAGCACATAAGTCACATGGGGAAATATGGGTATTTGCAGTAAATTGTTTCCTGGAAGACCAAACTGAGAAGATTTATTTATCTCTGTTTTTCAAGGGCACTGGGCTCAGGTAAATCCAACATTATGATTATTTAAAATTCATCAACATAAACTTCTATTTAAGATGGCAGAGTAGGGGGCCGGCCAAGTGGCGCGATGGTTAAGAACTCGCTTGGGATGCCAAAGGGCCCCGGTTCGGATCCCACATATGAGGGCCAGTGACACTGCCCTCTATAGCTAAGATGCTGAACAACAGCTCAACCTGGAGCTGGGCTG
>NW_017731503.1:1554145-1564999 GCF_001890085.2 Hipposideros armiger
CTGATCTGCCTTGCCAGAGAAGAGCGCAATGATGGTGCCAACTTGGGCCAGTGAAGCAACATCCTCCACAACTAGATTGAAGAACAAAAAACGACAGTAACTTGTCTGTTCCCCTTTCCCCAATTCCCCAGCACTGTTCGCATCCCCTCAATACCCCAATAAAAAAAAAAGATGGCATAGTAGGTAAATGCTATGCTTGCATTTTCTCATAACTATGTCAAAATTACAATTAAACTACAGAACAACACTCATTGAGAATAACCTGAAGACTAGCCGAACAGAAGTCCTACAAAAAAGAACATACCAAAGAAGCCACATCCAGACTGATAGGATGGGCAGAGACTCAGAATAGGCTGCTCTCACACCCATGTCTGGAATTGAAAAATTGAGAGATCCATCTTGGCTAGGGAAGTATCACCTGAGTAGCGAGGTGTCCCAGCCCCATACCAGGCTCACCAGCCCAGGGTTCCAGTGCTGAGAAGAGAAGTCTTTGCAACTTCTGGCAATAAAAGCCAGTGGAGATTGTAGCTGAGAGAGGCAGAGGGCTGATGGAGTCCCAAGCATTCCTCTTAAGGAGCCCACACACAGAGACTTACTTACTGATGGATACAAGTACACTGAGCTCCAGCACTGGGGTAGCAGTTTGAAAAGGGCCAGGGACTTATGGGGAAGAACTGAATTGTCTGTGTTCAAGGTGATGGCTGGCAGGGAAGCTTTCTCCCAGACAGAAATTCTGGCAGAAGCCATATTTCATTGTTGAGCTCTCCCTTCTCCCAGCTTGCAGATGCAGGTGGCCACCATATCTGGACCTCTATCAACCTGACTAACACCATTGGCTTTACCCTGCTGATTCTGTGAGAACACACCCCACCCAACACGTGGACCCACCAAGACAATACCAGATGCATATCCATACAAATGGCCTGACTTGGCTGATTCTATAGAATTTCCTAAAATCTCTCAAAGGTTCACAAACCCCAAACAAGTAGAATCTGGTCTCAGTGAACAACTTGCCCCTTGCTAAGCAGCCCCAAGCACCACATTAGCAGTATGTGAATACAGTTCGAGGCTTGGCTTCTCCCTGGCACCTCCAAGCACAGCATAGGTGGCAGTCATCTGTGGATTGCTTTGTGGTTCATTCCAGGTGGCCTCAAGAATGGCACAGGTGGCAGCTGGAAGTGGCCTGCAGTGAAGGCTGTGCCCAGGAGGCTCCTGGGCCAGCATGACAAATATCCAGCTTTAGACTGAGCTGCAGTACCACATGGCTGCCTTTGTAGAAAACACAACAGAAAGGAAGACTGAGCGGGCACCAGAGTCCTGCTAAATCAAATTCTGCTCCATAGGGTCAGCCCCTGCACAACAGCTCCTCCACTGTAGTCACAGAATAATCCTCATGACTAATCAGACCGAGGTTCTATATCTGCCATTGATGTGTAAATAGCAACCAAGGCTCAACTACAACTGAAAAACAAATACAACCAAAACAAGTGACACACTTGCAGCACCCAGTCATGTGACCAGGGAGAGTGCACCAATGGGCCCCAAAGTACACCTATTACATAAAGCTAATGTACTAAGACCAGAAGACATAGCATCCCTAACTAATACATAGAAGCAAAATCAGGGAGGCAGCCAAAAAGAAGAGACAAAGAAACATGCCCCAAATGAAAGAAAAGAACAAAGCTCCAGGGGAAAAAAATGGAGACAAACAATGTACAAGTGCAGAGTTCAACACATTGGTTATAAAGATGCTCAGTGATCTCAGCAACAACTTCAACAGAGAAACAGGAAAAAAATGGATACAGAAAACAACAAAGAACCAGTCAGAAATAAAAAATACAATAACTGAAATAAATAATAGATTAAAGGCTATCAACAATAGCTTAGATGAAAGAGAGTTTGGAATCAGCGATTTGGAAGATAAGGTAGCAGAAAACACCAAAATAGAACAGTAAAAAAAGAAAAAAAGAATCCAAAAAAGAGGATCTTTCAAGGGGCCTTGGGACAACATCAAGTGTAGCAATATTCACATAAAAGGGGTACCAAAAGGAGAAGAGAGAGAAAAGGATTGAAGGCCTAGTTGAAGAAATAATGATGGAACACTTCCCTAACATGGCAAAGGAAATAGACATACAAGCCCAGGAAGCACAGGTAGTCCAAGACAATATGAACACAAAGAAGCCCACACCAAGACACATCAGAATTAAAATGGCAAAGCTTAAGGACAAAGAGAGAGAGAAGGTCTAAGATGATGAATTAGCTAAACACTATGCTTACTGCCTCCCAATATCACACCAAAATTATGAGCAAATTATAGACCAATCAACCTTAAGAATCATCTTAGTACTTGAACAGACACCCTATAACTAAGGATATAAAGAAGAGGCCACATCGAGACTGGTAGTAGGAGCAGAGAGGTGAAACTGAATGACCCTCAAACCACAGATAGTGGTTGAACACCAGGAGGGACACTTTGGTGGCAAAGGTCACCCCAGAAGAGGGAGGGGTCCCAGTACCACATCAAACTCCCCAGCCCTGGGATCATGAGCTGGGAAGAGGCGTTACTACAACTAGCAGTGAAAATCAGTGAGGAATCTGTGTTGCCATTCTGGTGAGACATAAGGTGGCTGGAAACACAGAAGCCCTCTTAAAGTGGCCACACACAGATTCATTCACTTACAAACACACACCGGTTTCTAGTATAAGGGAAGCAACTTGAAAGGTGCCAGAGACATACAAGAAAATAATGAATTGTGTGGCTTTGGAGTGTGGGCTCGAGGGACAGTAGCCATTATCCATGTGTAGAACATTCCTCAAATGGAGCCTACAGGAGACACCATCTTTTCTAAGTTGAACATTTCCCCAAAGGGCCAAATCTGAGACCACATTAGTTTGGTAAAATGTGTGTGGGCACACCACCGTGGTGACAACCCAAGTCCCTGCCCCATACAGCTACTACTTCATTGCCAGACATACTCTCAACACCCGGACAACCAACCCGACTCAGACTTCTAAGAAGGTTCTTTGAATGGCTGAGCCTCATGGCAGCCAGCAGGTGTCAATAGTTTTAGGGGAACCCTGAACCATTTGCTAAGCTTCCCCATGTGTCAGCTGGCCTTGGATTACAATGAAGCCACCCTCCTACACTTCTAGGTCCAACACAGGCAGCAATCAACCACATATAGTTTTGTAGCTCTTATTAGGAAGCTCTGAGCCAGTCACAAGCAAGACTAAAATTGGCTTCCATGGGAGAACCTCCCAAGAGACACCAGAAATTACAACAAAGAGGCTATACCACACAACAGACATATCCAGTTAGCCCCACAAGCAGCACACCCAAAGGGTGCTCTCAAAAGGCACAAGAGGCTGTGGAGGAAAATTCCTCTCTGAGCAGTCACCACTCAACAAAACATCTCATATACTGTGAGCATAGCCAATTCTCACAATAAGGCAGCCTGGGAATCAGTCCCATCCACTTATGTGCCAAAAGCAATACTGACTCAATTACAACAGAATACACATAACAAACAAAAGAGACACTCCTAAAACACACGCACAGGAGATCAGAAAGACTGTGCCATTGGACAACATAGGACACATAGTATAGAAGCCCACCCAGAAAAGATTGAGACATAGGAGATCTACCTAATAAATAGATGTAAACACCAAATATAGCCCAAATGAGGAAACAAAGTAACATGTCCCAAATAAAACAATAGAATAAACCTCCAGAAATAGAACTAAATTAAATGGAGGCAAGCACCCTATCAGAGACAGAATTTAAAACACTGATTATAAGAATGTTTAAGGAACTCAGTGAGAATTTCAACAAAGAGATAGCAAGCATACAGAACATAGAAACCATGAAAAACAACCAGTCAGAAAAAAGAATACAATAACAGTATCCAATAATTTATTGAAGGGCACTTTGGTTGTTTCCATGTCTTGGCCACCAAAAATGAAGTTGCAGTGAACATCGGAGCACATATTATATATACTTACAGACAAATGTCTTCAGATTTTGGGGGTATATACCCAGGATAAAGATTGCTGGGTCATATGGTAATTCTATTTTTAATTTTTTGAGGAACCTCCACATTGCCTTCCATAGTGGTTGCAGCAATCGTCATTTCCACCAAAAGTGTATGAGGGTTGCTTTTTCTCCACAACCTCTCCAACATTTGTTATTATTTGTCTTGTTGATAATCATTCTAACCAGTGTGAGGTGATATCTCATTGTGGTTTTCATTTGCATTTCTCTGATGATTAGTGATGTTGAGCATCTTTTCATATGTCTATTGGCTATCTCTACGTCCTCTTTGAGGAAATGTCTATTCAGATCCTCTTCCCATTTTTTAATTGGATTGTTGGTTTTTTTGTTGTTATATTTTATGAGTTCCTTATATCTTATGGATACTAGCCCCTAATCGGAGGTGTTGTTTGCAAATTCTGCTACAAGAAAACATGAAATAGTGACATGTGTGACAACATGGATGAATCTTGAGATTATTATGCTAAGAGGAATAACAGACAGAAAAGTTGAGTAACATATGACTTCACTAATATGTGGGATATAAAACTGAAAGCAACAAAAGAGCAAGACAAACAAATAAAGAAACAAAAACTCATAGACACAGACAGTAGTTCAGTGGTTGCCAGAGTGTAAGGGAGGAGGGAGTGGTAGAAGAGGGTAAATGAGGACAAATACATGGCAATGGAAAAACTGACTGTGAATGGTAAATACAATGTGATATATAGATGCTGTATTACAGAATTTTATACTTGAAACATATGTAATTTTACTAACAATTGTCACCTGAACAAATTTTAATTAAAAAAAAAGAATACAATAACTGAAATGAAGAATACACTAGAAGGAACCACCAGTGGATAAAATGAAGCAGAAGATTGAATCACCAATCTGAAAGACAAAGCAGTAGAATTCACACAATCAGAACAACAAAAGAAAAAAAAGAAAAAAATATGAAAATAGTTTAAGACACCTGTGGGACAACATGAAGCACAGCAACATTCACATCATAACAGTACAAGAAAAAGAGAGGCAGCAAGGGATTGAGAATTTATTTGAAGAAATAATGACCAAGTTGTGTAAATACTCCAACCATGGCTGATTTCAAACTATGCATGTGATATCAATGCGTTCACAAAAAAACCAAACAGTTGTTTATTCAGTTATGACATTAATAGTAATTTGTATAATTTTCTTTACATTTTTCTAAATTTTTGATATGTTAAAAGTATGTATTATTTTAATAATGGAGAGAAATAATATATAATAGCATCTCTCCCCAATTAATGCCAAATAATTGGTTGTATAATTCACCACACACTGTTAGTTCCATCCTTGATCATTTGTAGCAACATTAATCTATTTATCTAAATTTATACTTCCTTAATTCAAATAACAAAAAATGTTTTAATTTAAAAAAAGGAAAATAAATAATGACTGAAAACTTTCCTACAAAGGTAAAGGAAAATAACATAAAAGTCCAGGAGGCACAGGGAGCCCCAAACAAGATGAACACAAACAGGCCCAAACCAAGACCCATCAAAGTTAAAATGGCAAAGGTTAAAGACAAAGAGAGACTTATAAAAGCAGCAAGACAAAAATGGCTACTTACTTACTAGGGAGCTCCCATAAGACTATCAGTTGACTTTTGTACAGAAACTTTGCAAACCAGAATGGAGTGGCAGGAAATTTTCAAAGTGATGAAAAACAAAGGCCTACAACCAAGATTGCTCAAACCAGCAAAGCTATGATTTAAAATTGGAGGAGAGATAAAAAGCTTCCCAACAAAGCAAAAGCTAAAGGGATTCATTACCACCAAGCCACTATTGTGGAAAGTGTTAAAAGGGCTTCTTTAAGCAGAAGAAAGGTGAAAACAAACTAACTAAGGAAGACGAGAAATATGAATAATAAAATGACAATAACTATGTACCTACCAATAATCACTTCAAATGTAAATGAATTAAATTATCCAATCAAAAGTCATAGGTTAGCTGAGTGGATAAGAAAAAAAGGCCCATGCAAATATTGTTTAAAATAGACACATGTTACATAAAAGACATACACAGACTGAAAGTAAAGGGATGAAATATGATATTTCATGTAAGTGAAAATGATTAAATGTCTGGGGTAGCAATAATTATATTGGACAAAATAGACTTTAAAATGAAGACTATAATAAAAGACAGAGAAGGCCACTGTATAATAATAAAAGCATTGATCCAACAAGAGGACATCACCCTAGTAAATATCGATGCACACAACATAGGAGCACCTAAATTAATAAAACAGATATTGACAGACATAAAGACAGAGATCAACAGAAACACAATCATAGTAGGGGAATTCAACACCAATGACACCAATGGACATATCTTCCAGACAGAAAATCAATATGGAAACAGTGGCGTTAAATGACACAATTCGACCAGTTGGATTTAATTGATATGTTTTGAGCATTTTACCCCAAAGCAGTATAATATACATTTTTTTCAAATGCACATGGAACATTTTCCAAGATAGAAGCATGCTAGGCCACAAAACAAGTATCAATAAATTTAAGAAGACTGAAATCATATCAAGCATTTCTTTGATCACAGTGCTATGAATCTAGAAATCAATTACAATAAGAAAACCAGAAACACACAAACACATGAAAATTAATAACATGCTACTAAACAATGAATGGGTCAACAGTGAAATAAAGGAAGAAATAACAGATACCTAGAGACAAATGAAAATAAAAACACAACACCCCAAAATCTATGGGATGCAGCAAAAGCAGTCCTAATAGGTTAGTTCATAGCAATGCATGCCTACCTAAAGAAACAAGAAAAGTTTCAAAACAACAGTCTAACTTTACACCTGAGGGAACTCAAAAAAGAACAGCAAAATAAGCCCAACATGAGTGCAAGGAAAAAAATAATAAAGATTGGAACAGAAATAAATGAAATAAAGACAAAAAAAACAAAAAAAAAACTATTGAAACAAATGAAACCAAGAACCGGTTTTTCGAAAAGGTGAACAAAATTGACAAACTTTTAACCAGACTTATCAAAAAAAGAGAGGGGCGGGCTGGCCGAGTGGCACGATGGTTAAGAACTCGCTTGGGATGCCAGAGGGCCCCGGTTCGGATCCCACATATGAGGGCCAGTGACACTGCCCTCCACAGCTAAGATGCTGAACAACAGCTCAACCTGGAGCTGGGCTGCCGTGAGTCGCCGGCGACGGCGTGGGCTGCAGTCCCTGTGGCAGTGGATTGCCATGGGCTACCGTGTGTAGCCAGCAGCCAGCGTGAGCGGCCAGCAGCTGCAGTGAGCGGCCGTCCAGAAGCCGGCGACTGATCTGCCTCACCAGGGAAGAGCGCAATGATGGTGCCAACTTGGGCCAGTGAAACAACGTCCTCCACAACTAGATTGAAGAACAAAACGACAGCAACTTGTCTGTTCCCCTTCCCCCAACTCCCCAGCACTGTTCCCATCCCCCCAATTCCCCAATAAAAAAAATCTTTAAAAAAAAAAAAAAAAGAGAGGGGCGACCCAAATTAATAAAATCAGAAATGAAAAAGAAGTAACAACAGATGGCACAGAAATCATATATATATATATATATATATATATATATATATATATATATATATATATGTTACTATATGCCAACAAATTAGACAATCTGATAGAAATGGATAAATTCCTAGAAACATAAATCCTCCAAGGCTGAATCAAGAAGAAACAGAAAATCTAAACAGACCAATTACTACCAACGAAATTGAATCAGTAATCAACAATTTCCAAACAAACAAAATGGTTGGACCTGATAGTTTCACAGGTGAATTTCCCAACATTCAAAAAAGAATTATCACCTATTCTTCTCAAACTATTCCAAAAAATCCGAGAGGAAAGAAGGCTTCCAAGCTAATTATACAAGGCCACTATCACCCAGATCCCCAAACCAGAAAAAGACATTACAGAATAAGAAAACTATAAGCCGATATTCCTAATGAACATGGATGCAATAATCCACAACAAAATATTACCAAACAAATTCAGAAATACATTAAAAAGAACATATACCACCACCAAGCAAAATTCCTTCCTGGTATGCAAGGTTGGTTCAATATCCAAAAATCTATTAACATAATACACCACATTAGACAATTAAAAATAAAAATCACATGGTCATATCAATAGATGCAGAAAAAGCATTTTACAAAATCCAGCAGCCATTTATGATAAAAACGCTTAGCAAAATGGAAATAGATGGATCTTATCTCAACATAATAAAGGTCACATATGAAAAACCCACAGCTAACATAATACTCAATGGGGAAAAGCTTAAAGCATTCCCCTTAAAGTCAGGAACAAGACAGGTATGCCAATACTCACCATTTTTGTTTAACATAGACTGGAAATTTTAGCCACAGGAATCAGACAAGAAAAAGAAATAAAAAGCATCCAAATAGAAAAAAAGGAAATAAAATTATCATTATTTGTAAATGGCATGATACATATATAGGGAACCCCAAAGATTCCATCAAATCTATTAGAACTGATAGATGAATTTAGTAAAGTAGCAGGATACAAAATTAATATTCAGAAATCAGTTGCATTTGTATACACCAATGACAAACTATCAGAAGGGGCATGAAAACAGACACATAGATCAATGGAACAGAATAGAGAGCCCAGAAATAAACCCATCCATATACGGTCATTTAATCCATGATAAAAGAAGCAAGAATTTACATTGGAGTAAAGATAATCTGTTTAATAAATGGTGCTGGGAAAATTGGACTGACATGTGCAAAAAAAAATGAAAATAGACCACCTACTTACACCATATATGAGAACAAATTCAAAATGGATTAAAGACTTAAATGTAAGACCTGAAACCGTAAAACTCCTAAAAGAAAAAATAGGGAGTAAATTTGCAGACCTTACCCTGAGTAATATTTTTACTGAGATAGACCCTCAGGCAAGGGAAATAAAAGAACAAATTAACATATGAGCTTACATCAAACTTAAAAGTTTTTTCGCAGCAAAGGAAATTATCAATAAAACAAAAAGGCAGCCTACTGAATGGGGCAAGATATTTGCCAATGATATATCTGATAATGGCTTAATATCCAAAATTTATAAAACACTCATTCAACTCAACACCAAAAATACAAACAACCCAATTGAAAAATGGGCAGAGGATATGAAGAAGCACTTCTCTAAAGAGGACATACAGATGGCCAACAGGCATATGAAAAAATGTTCAACCTCACTAATCATTACGGAAATGCAAATAAAAACCACAATGAGATACCACTTCACTCCGGTCAGAATGGCTATCATCAATAAATCAACAAACAACAAGTGCTGGCGAGGCTGTGGAAAAAAGGGAACTCTGGAGCACTGTTGGTGGGACTGCAGATTGGTGCAGCCATTATGGAAATCAGTATGGAGGTATCTAAAAAAGCTGGTAATGGAACTACCGTATGATCCTGCAATTCCACTCTAGGGTATCTATCCAGAGAAACCCAAGATGATAATTCAAAAAAAAATATATGTACTCCTATGTCTATTGCTGAGGTATTCACAATAGCCAAGACTTGGAAACAACTGAAATGCCCATTGGTAGAAGACTGGATTAAGAAACTGTGGTACATTTATACAATGGAGTATTACTCTGCTATAAAGAAGAATGAAATCGTACCATTTGGGACGATATCAATGGACCTAGAAACTATTATGTTAAGTGAAATGTAAGTCAGAGAAAGACAAATACCACATGATTTCACTTATATGTAGAAACTAAAAAAATTGAATGAACGAGCAAAGTAAACAGAAGTGGTCTCAGAGATACAGAGGAACAACTGATGGCTGCTAGTTAGGAGGGGGTGGGGATGAGGGAGAAGGGGAAGTGGTTAGACAGCATAAATACATAACTACAATATTGCCACAGGGATATGAAAGACAATTCAAGGAATATAATTAATAATGTTGTAAATATTTTGTATGGTCTCAGATGGTCACATGTCTTGCTAGGGAGATCGCATACTGGATGAGGTAGAGGCTTGATCACTGCACTGTACACCTGAAGCTGATGTTGGATAATATTGTATGTCCACTATAAGTGAATATATATGTGTGTGTGTATATATATATATATATATATATATATATATATATATATAGTCATGGGTTGTGGAGTTTAGTGTAGGAGTAGAGTCAAGGGAATTGCAATAGATATGTATGTTATTGGGGGGGGACATTGGGTGGCGGATTGTGGGAGGGGGGTTGTCACCTCAAGGGGTAAAAAGTATAACTATTGCACTGCGTTGTACTCTTGAAACTAATTCTAAAAAATGTGTATTTCACAATAAAAAAATAACAAATGAACTAAAACCAAAAACAAGCCATACATACAGACAACAGAACAATGATTTTTAGAGGGGAGGAGTAGGGTTAGGGCAAAGTGCGTAAAGTGGGTCAAATATATGGTAACAAAAGGATTTTGGGTGGTGAGCACGCAATAGAGATATTGAATTATAATTTTGTACACCTGATATTTATATAATGTTACTAATCAATGTTAACTTAATAAATTTAATCTTTTAAAAAATTTAATACAGACTGGTGGAGGAAAATGGCCGCGGTAAGGCAGTCACTGAATTAGCTCGCGCAAACCACGGCAGTGAAAACACAACTCTGCAGGACACGCTGAGCAGCAAAGGGACTCCCACGCGGACTACTTAGAGGTGGGCAGACCCGGCGGGTTCGGGAATTGGGAGGCGAGGCGAGTGGAGACACGGGTGGCGCCCGGTCTTCTGAGTCGGGGAG
>NW_017731503.1:1571214-1584173 GCF_001890085.2 Hipposideros armiger
TGTCTTATATAGCAGTCTTGGTAATGATGTCACACTGGTGCTTTATGAGTCAGAGCCAGGAACTGACCACTCATGGGTAAGGAGATACCACTGTGGTTTTCTCCCCTGTACTTTGGTGTCAAGACAGCATTACTCTGAAAAATAGTGAGGGGAGGGGGGGGCAAAGAGCGTTTGTTTACATTGGATATTAAAGACTGATAACTACTTTATTACAATTTAAATTCTGTCAGATGCTTCAAATAAAAACAAAGATTTGTATTATAAAAAAAAATGTAATACAGTAGATCCCCTTGCCCATAGTTTCACTTTCTGCAGTTTCATTTACCCATCAACCATGGTCCGAAAATATTACATGAAAAATTCCAGATGTTTTGAGAGAGAGAAAGACCATATTCTCATAACTTTTACTATGGTATGTTGTTATGATTGTTCTATTTTTATTATCAGTGATTGTATTAATCTCTTGCTGTACCTAATTTGTAAATTAAACTTTATCATAGGTATGTATGTGTAGGAAAAAGCATAGTACATACAGGGTTCAGTACTACCCGCTGTTTCAGGCATCCACTGGGGTCTTGGAATATATGCCGCATGGGTAAAGGAAGACTACAGTACTGCATATTTTCTACACATGTCCAAGAAATTTAATATAATGGTGGCTCATTCTATGAATCCAGGGTGGCTATACTCATGAGAATTTTGGATATAACTTCAGCCAAAAATTATCCTGGCTTCAAGATCTCCAACTCGTCATAATTTATTCAAATTGTAATAATTTTGAAAGGCATTTGATAAATAATATACCTTACCTTGGGAAGAAGTATATGGCTCTGTATAATGTCCACTGTAATGCAGCTGGGGCTGGGGAGGCATCACATAAGGTTGGGATTTAGGCTAAGAATTGGAAAGTTGGAAATAGGGTTAAACACATTGCCTATGTAATATATGTAATTTTCTGCTAGCTTCTTTCTCTCCATTAAAAAACGTCTAAAGGAGTAAAATAAATAAATAAATAAATAAATAAGCAGAAGATATAAAGAGATATTTCTCTAAAGAGGACATATATATGGCCATCATACATATGAAAAGATGCTCAACAACACCAGTCATTAGAGAAATGCAAATAAAAACCACAATGAGATACCACCTCACTCCTATCAGAATGGCTATCATCAATAAATCTGCAACAAGTGTTGGCGAGGATGTGGAGAAAAGGAAACACTTTTGTACTGTTGGTGGGATTTCAGATTGGTGTAGCCGTTATGGAAAACTGTATGTAGTTAACTCACAAGGGTGAAAATGGAAGTACCTTATTACCCAGCAATTCCACTCCTGGGTATCTATCCAAAAAAATTCAAAGCACTAATTTGAAAAAATATATGCACCCCAATATTCATTGCAGTGCTGTTCACAATAGCTAAGTTATGGAAACAACCAAAATGCCCATCAATAGACGATTGGATAAAAAAGCTGTGTACATTTACACAACAGAATATTATTTGGCCATAAAAGAAAAATCTTACCATTTGCAACATGGGTGGACCTAGATAATATTATTTTAAGTGAAATAAGTCAGACTGAGAAAGACACATATCATATGATCTCACATATATGTGGATTCTAAAGAACAGAATATACTCACAAACAAAACAAAAATAGGCTCAGAGATGTAGGAAAACAAATTGCTGGTTGCTAGATAGAAGGGGGTGAGGATGGGGAAGAAGGTGAGTGATTAGAAAGTACAAAATAGTAATAACAATATAGTCGTAGATACATAAAATACAGGATGGGGAATACAATCAATGCTGTCGTAAACACTATGAAGAATGCCAGATGGATACTTGACTTATCAAGGGATCACTTCATAGACTGTGAAGATGCCTAACCACTGCGTTATGCACCTGAAGATGAAGTAAAATAATATTGAATGTATATATATATATATATTTTGGTATTGTGTGTATATATGTATGTGTGTGTATATGTGTATATATATATATATATATATATACATACATATATACGTCATTGGATGTAAGTACAGCATAGGAAATATAGTAAATGGTATTGTAACATCTATACACTACAACACAGGAGTAGTAGATTGGGGGCATATCACTTTGTAAAGGGTGTAAATGCCTATTACATTGTTTTGTGCAACTGAATCTAATATAAATATATATGTGCATATATATACATATATGCACATATCTATATGAAATCCTCAAATATTGGGAAAGTAAAGTAAATACCACATCTAAATAACCTATAGGTGAAAACGTAAAGATCACAGGAATTTTTTTTTAATTTTAATCAAATGAAATGTAAATAAAATATATAATATTCCAAAATTTGTTGGATACTGTTAAAGTAGCTCTTAGGGGACAATTTATAGCATTAAATGCTTATATTGCAGAATAATAAAGGTCTCAAATAGGTTTTGTAAGCTTCCACCACAATAAATTAGAAAAATAAGAGTGAACTAAGGTCAATGCAAGAAGAATGGAAATAATAAAGAGCAAAAGTCAATGAATTAAAGAGAAAAACATTTGTTAAATTAAACAAAAAAATTAGGAAAAAAGGAAATAAAATTGATGGACTCTAGCCAGGCTGACCAAGAAGAAGTAGAAAAGTCATAAATGACTAATTTTAGAAATGAGAGGACTGTATTACATCTGTACAGACCTCATAGATATTAAAAGGATAATAAAAGCATACAATGAACAACTCAATGCCAATAGGTTTTGAAAACATAGAAGAAATGGGCCAATTCCTTCAACAAAAAATCTACCAAATCCATTAAAGAGAAAACAGATAACCTGATTATCACTATATCTATTAAATAAAGTAAATTTGTAGTTAAATACCTTCCCATAAAGGAAACTTTTGCACCAGATGGTTTCCCTGGTGAATCTTATTAATAATTTAAGAAAGAAATAATACCACTTCTACACAATCTCTTCAGAATATAGAAGGGAGTACTTCCCAAATCATTTTGTGAGGTCAGCATTACCCTAGTACAAAAACAAGAAAATGGCTTTAAAGGAAAAAAAAATGTGGCCTATAGTTCTTATTAACATAGATGTAGATATTCTCCACAAAGTATTAGTACATTTAATTCAGCAATATAAAATAAAATAATGCATCATAATGAATTGGGGTTTGTCATAGAATGCAAGATATTTTCAACATTAAAAAATCGATGTAATTCACCATATTAACAGACTAAAAAATACAAATCACACAATCATCTCAATACAACAAGAGCATTAAACAAAATACAGCAGCCATTCTTTATAAAAACTCTTAAGCAACTAGAAATAGTCCTAGACTTTTACAATCTAATAAAGGGTAATACGGAAAAACACTCAAGTTTTCCTCAACACTCTACTCACTCCAATGCATCACTTCTCATCACCAAATG
This sequence comes from Hipposideros armiger, assembly GCF_001890085.2. Taxonomy (NCBI): domain Eukaryota; kingdom Metazoa; phylum Chordata; class Mammalia; order Chiroptera; family Hipposideridae; genus Hipposideros; species Hipposideros armiger. The sequence continues at coordinate 1,574,639 of NW_017731503.1, forward strand.
TATGGTATTTTTTCCAAAAGAAAAATTTTCCAACTCTTCAGCAGACTCAGCTTTGTCTCCTACAATTTAATTGAATCGTGACACTATTTACCTGGATATAGCATCAGATCTCACTGTTTAAAGGTACAGTCTCACAAGACTGCCCCCACTTCAGATGCCAATCCTAAATGCAAATTATCACCTTTGCTTTTCACCAATTGTCTATAAATCAGAGGTTCCCACAACACCCTCCTCAGACTGAATTAATTTGTTAGAATAGCTCACAGAACTCAGAGAAACAGGTTACTTACTAGATTGCTACTTTAATACAAAGGACACTAAAGACTAGGAATAAACAGCCAGATGAAGAGAAACACAGAGTGAGGTCCAGAAGTGTTCTGAGCACAGAGCATTTGTCCCCAGGTAGTTTGGGGTGCATTGGGAAGGATGTGTTCTTGTTCACCAACCTGTAAGCTCTCCAAGCCCTGTGCTTTAGGGTTTCTATGGAGGCTTCATTACATAGGCATGGTTGATTAAATCATTTGGTCACTGGTTATTATTCCAACCTCTATCTGCCCCCTCCAAGTCCACTCTTTGTAGTTTGCAGGGTGGGGCTGAGAGTTTCAACCCTCTAACTACCTGGCTGATTTTTCTGGCAACCAGCCACCATACTTAGGGGCTTTTCAAAAGTCACCTCATTGACAGAAACTCTGGTGTGGTTGAAAGGGGCTTATTATGAATGATAAAAGACATGTTTATCTCTCTCATATCACTTAGGAAATGTCATGCTGGGTCTCAGCTCCCAGCAGATGAAGGCAGGATTCAGTGAGGCCAAAAAGGAACAACAACAGGGGCCACAGATAGGTGGTTCATACCACTATGTTATATTTTCGATGATGGCTGGTCAAGACACGAGAAGCAAACATCCTTTAATACCCCAAAAAGGGGTCTTCCTTCACCGAGGTCTTGCTGGTGTCCAGGCAAGACACAGGAAGTAGAATCTGCAGGACCTGCATCATCTGTAACACCCATGCTTGCTAATGCAGTCACGGCAGTTATATGCAAAACAATGATAGCTAATGGCCAACTGATTACTGCTGATGGCCATTTAATAACCGAACCAGTACCTTTCCATGTGAGGCTGGAAACTGCCCTCCTGGGCCTTTCCCCACAGGAAATTTCAAGGGCATTAGGAACTTCATGCCAGAAATGGAAAGGAGGACCAAATATATATTTATTATACATCACAATATCACAAAGGGTGACTACAATAATCCTACAATTAACATCCTTCTTAATAGTGAAAGACTAATTGTTTTCCTACCAAGACTGGGGAAATGACAGATATCCCTTCACCTCTACTATTCAACACTGTATTAGAAATCCTAGCCAATGCAATAAGGCTAAAAAAAATAAATGGCATAGATATTAGAAAAAAATGTAACTTTATGCAGACAACATATTCTACAAGAAAAAAGTTCCAAAAAAATTTACCAAAAGACATTTATAACCAGAAGGTTATAGGACACAAGGTCAATATACAAAAATTGATTGTATTATTTTATATTAATGGTGAATATTTGGAATTTAATTTTTTAAAAATAGTACCACTTGACACAACCAAGATGGCACAGTAGGTAAATGCTGTGTTTACCTTCTCTCACAACCACATCAAAATTACAACTAATCTGCAAAACCACCATTATTGAGAATCACTTAAAATCAAGCTGAGATGAAGCATTTCAACTAAGGACATGTAGAGGAAGCCACCTCCTGACTGGTAGGAAGGTCAGAGACATGGAACGGGCTGGTTGCACACCTGTTGTGTGTGTGACCATTAAAGATTGAGAGGGCTATTTCGACTATGGTTTATCCTCATCACCTTATTCACCAGATCTGGCATTGTGTGACTTCTGGTTCTTGCCTCAAATCAAAATGACCATGAAAGGAAAATGTTTTGAACCAATTCAGGACATCAAAGCAGCCATGACAGCACAACTAAAGACAGTCATAAAAGAGGGCTTCCAAAACTGCTTCACAAAGTGGCAATAATGATGGAATAAGTGTGTGCAAAGCAAGGGGGAGTATTTTGAGGGGGGGTTTACGGCAATGTGTCTTTCACAGTAATACATTTTTTTTAATTTAAATATTCACCATATTGTTTGATCACACCTCATACATTGATAAGTAAATGAGATGACAAGTCAGACTGAGGCAAAATATTTGCAAACCACATATCTGATGAATGACTTTTATCCAAAGTTTTTAAAGAACTCTCAAAACTCAATCATAAGAAAATAAACAGACCAATTAAAAACATGTAAAAACATTTATTTATTTGAACATTCTCAAAAACTTGTCCTATTTTCCAAATATAAAGAGTGTCCTATGGTTAATAGTATTTGTTGCCATTTCCTCCACCATCTGAGTTTTTCATTTTATAGGGGAGAAGGATCTTAGTGGTTTTTCCTTTAGTAAATGTTCTCCTTCTGGATGCCTTTGAAACGAGAATTGCTTTTTCAGGATTCTGGCTATTCTAACCCAATTAGATTTGTAGAGTAAAACCTTCAGGTGAATATGTGGCCCTAAAGAGTTCTATATTATTTTGCTAACCCAAACTTGGATTTTACCAATTTGTTAGCAATTTTAGCTGAAATTCTCTTACTGGTGTCTAACTATGTTTACTTGAGGAAGAAAGTACTTGTGTCTTCTGTACTCTTGAAAACATCTGAGTCTTCTTAGATTTTGGGTTAATTGGTTGCCCTATAACCTCAGCTTTCTGATGGGATCAAGAAACTTTATGAATTTCTAGTCGTTCCATTTTTTGTTGATGTTTTAAGTGTGTAAGTGTTGCCCTTCCCTGATTTTTTCATCACAAACAAAGACCAAAAGTTCCACAAAAATTTTAAATGTACATTTTGTACATATTATCATTAATTTATTGAATGTCAGGTACTATGCAAGGTACTTTACATGCATTATGCCACTAAATCCACATAGCAGTCCATAAGTTAGGACCTATTGCCATTTCACAAATGAGTTTATGAGGCTGAGGGAAATTATATAGCTTCTTCTTAGTGGTAGAGGCAATAAAGAGAAGAGCCTGATATCAAACCTAGTTCGGTTTGGTTCATGCTTCCTTTTATTTATTCTCCTTACTATATTATATTGCTTCTATTCAGGATTTCAGAGAATTTAATATCCAATCTCCTGTATTGCTACTTGGTAAGAAATCTAACATTTCTTATACATGACAGGAGGCACAAGGGGGGTGCAGAGCGTGAAGTAAGGACTCATCTGTGCTGGCAGTGCTGACTCTGGGGGGTTTAGAATAGGAGTTTGACTTTTGACAGCTTTCTCTAGTTGAGTTAGCAGGAGAAGTTCTTTGTGAATGAGAATTTTGCAACAAAATTGATATGACCAATCACTTACTTCACAAATGACTTGTTTCCCCCAAGAACAGGAGGCAGTTTGGATTAGTCACAGATTGGAGAGTGACACAGAAATCATTACAGTATCTGAGTCCAGCTGCTAAACCTGGAGAGGTTAAGTCCACATAAACATCAGCCAAGTAAAGCTTCCTGTTAGTAAATCTGTGTGACAATCTTGTCATCTCCCTTCCCTTTAAACGAGGAATTGATTTGCCATGGCCAAAACTGAAAACATGTTGGCATATCGAACTGATTTAGAAATCTGGCAAAAATGTTACTGACCTTAGAATAAGTGCAGGTGTGCATGCATTTTAAACAATTTGGATGGCTCATATTTTCCATTTGCTGGTCCTGGTTTTACTGATTGATGCTTCCATTTAAATAGCCTTTCAGTGGAACATGTGTTCACTCCTGAAAAAATAAGATAAGTGAGGTGGAATGGGGAACAAATGTAGTAAGTATTTAAAAGTAATAACCAGTAGAGTTTGCTAGATAATTTCAGGAAAATTCACTTATTGGCTATGAAATTTTAGCAAGTTACTTAACCTCTATGTTCTCCCAGTTTCTGTAAATTAAGAATAATAGTATTAACCTACTTTAAGGTTATTAGAAATTAAATGAATCAGTACTTGTAAAGCACTTAAGAGAGGCCCTACAACATTGTAAGTATCATGCAAGTGTCAGTTGTTGTTGTTAAATTTTATATTCAAAGTAATGGAAACAGGGACTGATTTTATAAAAAATTTTCTTTTCCAAGGTTGCTTTTCACAATTACACAGCATATAATTAAGTGAAGAGATGCTAGAGATGACCTGTTCAGACTGAGTCCTAGTTATTCCAAGATTTGTGCCTGAGGAGCTGCAAGCCCAAAGAACACACCGGGTGGCTGAGTACAAGCCCTAAGTTTATTGAGACTTACTGACCAGGGAGAGTCTCCGGTGGTGGCCAGCCAGAAAAGTAGTGATCCACCTGCAGGTGGAGAAGAAGCAAGGTTATATAAGTACAGCAAAACAAAAAGCATTTTGTGGGAGAAATCTTCTGGCAGGGACTGCTCTCATGTACACAGCATCCCAAGAAACTGACAAACCTTGACTGCTGGCCAGCATACAGAACTGACCATATAATTAGCAGTGTTCCCATGGTGCCAGGAAACCTTGACAGCGTGACAGCTCATCTGCCTGTGGACCAGGTCCCTACATGACCTTACGGCTGTAATCTAGAAATTGGATGACAAGAACCAGAATGGTGGCATAAATGTAGAATGGAAGGAAAAAAGCCAAAATGTATTTTGAAGAGTGTGTTTTGGGGGGAATGGACAGATCTTGATAGTGTGAAAGATGAAGAAAAGTCAAATTTCGGAAGCTGAGTGATTGGTGGAGAGAATTGTTGTAATAGGAAAATTAGTACAGGGCTGACTGTTGGCAGAAGGTTTAGGAGTATATTAAATTTGAGGTATCATTTAGATTCCAAAAACAAATGTTATGTGGACTACTGACAACGTGGGACAAACCAAGAAGAGAGGATAACATTGGAGATGTACATCTAAGAATGATCTCTATTTAGGCAGTTCCTGAAATCATCTTTGTATTTCAGCTTACCTCTAAAAGCTTCCAAAGGTTTTACTTGTTCCAATATATAGACTTGGACTTGAAACTGAGGATCTGACAATGAATAAAGAATGCTGATTTACATAAAATTATTCAAACAAGTGAGGAAAAAATGAGATGCATATCATCGGCATAATAAAACTAACAAGAACAAGTTGCCTTAAGGTGTATTCTGATCCTAGTAACAAGTGCCCAAATTATTCTGCAATCTAAATATTGCTTCTGCTTGAAAAAAGTAAACAATAATAAAGCACTCATTTTGAAATACTGTCATTCAACTAAAGTAAAACTATATTTGAAAAGCTAGAATTGCAATATACTATAAAATAATATTTTCTCATTCCTTAGAAAAAAAAGGTTTTTAATGCCACCTTCTTTAACTCCCTAAAGACTCAGGTGAATTCCTGAAAAGTTGCATATAAATACATTATACTTTAAACTTATTGGGATAGTAATTTATAAGAAAACTTTTATGTGATTAATAATAACAATATATCTGTCTAGTTAATTTGGAAATTTATTTGATTTTTAAAAATAAGGCATGTAGCCTAAAACAAAGATGATTAAAATAGTTGGATATTATATGTCTGCTCTGCTCATCTACCTGTCTCTGGTAAAACTTTGCTTCTACTCCCACTACTAAAACACAGGAGTGGGCTCCCAGAAGCCATTTATTTTACTTTGTGGTTGCACACTCCTGATTGTGTCTAACTGAACTAGATGTAGATGCCTGATCATAGTTATTCAAATAAGAATCTTTCCTGTTGGAATTTGGAATTAGGACTTAACATTAGTCTCTAGTTGGAAATGTAACATGTATATTAGGAGCCGAAAAATGGCCGCAGTTTACTGAATGGAAGGAGAAGCATAAAAAGCACAACTGAAAAGAGAAAAACAAAACAAAACAGATAAGCAAATATGACAGTTGGACTTCCTGAAGCCTTTTCAATCTTTGGCTCCAGTCTCCATCTGAGGCCTGGGTAAATAATTGCACTTCAGCTCTGTGAGACAATTCTTTATCCTTATACTTTATTACTCCACTCCCCTTTTATTTTGCCTAATCTGGTTTGCTTTGGTTTTGCTACTTGCAACCAAGGGGTCTTAATTAATGGAGGAATTGGTATCAGGTATAAGGATGCAATTGCAAGAATTTGGAATTATTTGAGTCAAGATTAGGTGAAGCCTAGTGAGGGTTCATGCTGCTCTAGTTGGGAATCTGGCCATCCTTGTAAAAATCTGTCAAAGCACTTTTTAAAACTATTACCTGTTTCCTCTTGGCAAAAGACCAATTATACCTCATGGGCGATATTCAATGAAAAATGATTAGAAATTTCAAGATAGAAGAATGTCTTGGTTATTTCATGCAGTGTTTAATAAACTGCAACAAGAAAGAGGAAGGTAAAACCTAGAGTTGTCAAACTAGAAACAGATTGATAAAAGTGAGATTGTTTGAAATCTCTGAAGTCTATATTAAACAAGAAAATATTTCACATGTAGATTGCTATACTAAAATGCCATTTTTTTATTTTCCCTCTTTTATAAGAATAAGATTGATGTATCAACTGGGTAATTATGGAATGTTGGCAATCTGAATGGACAAATCTAAGAAGAGTCAGAGACTTCAGAAGGCTCAATTCCAACAGATTCCTCCAATGGACTGATTTATTCTTCAGAATTGATTTATTCCACCCTGTATTAAGTATGTACTACCACGTAAGTTGGTATACAACATGGAGGGATGATCGTGATTCTGAGACAATTTAGAGTAGAAAACTCATTAACTAAACATATTTATTCTTTCATTTTAGATTGAGGTTAAGAGAACTACCACTCAAACTAAATTGCCTGGATTCTTGTCATGTATCCACTCTCTTCTATCTGTGTGAACTTAGGTAAATTGCTGGCTTTCTCTGTTTCTTAGTTTCATTATCTATAAAATTGATCTAAAAATTCTATCAATTTCATTGCACTTTTGAGGAATCATACAAAAAAGGGCTCAAAACAGTATCTATTTTTTGGTAAGAACTCAATAAATGATTATTTTTATCATCATCATCCAATAATTATTTCTACATGCCTCCTTTGTGCCAGTCACCAGTCTAGGTGCTGGGGATATAACAACAAAAAGACATACAAGGTTCCCCTCTTTGAGGAGCTTACATTGTATTGGGGACATAAGGAGGAGACCAAAAATAAATGGATAAAAGTAAAAGATAATCCAAAAAATAACAATAAATTCTGTGAGGAAAATAAAACAGGATAGTTAGACAGAAAGTGATAACAGTGAGGGTGGAAGGTTAAATAGGATGATTAGGGAAGTCCTCTCTGAGCTGAGATCTGAATATGACCAGTTATGAAAAAAGATAGAGAAGTTTTTCAAGAGGTGAAAGTAGCAAATTCAAAGCTCTAATATGGATTTGGAGGAAGTAAGGACTTAGTATTTGAGATAAATAGAAAAGTTTGTATGGCTAGAATATTGTGATTAAAAGAAAAGAGATGCCAATTGAATTTGGAGATCACACAAGGCCTTGAAGCCTGAAAGTTTGGATTTTATTCTAAGTATGGTGGAAAACTATTGAAGGGTTTTTAAGCAAAATATTGATTAGAACTAATTTATATCTCAAGAAAAACATAAATGCAGTGATTATGGGTACCTACCATAACCATTTACTCATAATCAAATTTTAAGGGCCTTTGTTTCTTGAAATAACATGTAACAACAGAGTAGCTAGCTTTGTCACTTATTCGCACTGTAGCCTTAGGCAAGTTTCTTATGCCCTGTGAATATTAGTGTCTTAATTGATTCTAAAACACTGGAAATAATCACAATGACCTCACACATTGATTGAAGATTAAATATGTTGCTTTATTTATTCATTCAACAAATACTTATTGAGCCCTTACTATATGCCAGGTACTGTGCCATGCTGAAGACATAGCAGTGCCCATAATGTAGTCTTGGCTTTCATGGAACTGATATTAAAATGGATGCGATAAATAATAAACACAAATAAAAAGCTTATTTTAATGTGAGTTATGAAGAAGAATAAAGTAAGGTGAGAAGATAAAGAGGAATCAAGGAAAGTTTCTCTAAGAGGTTGACAGATCTCCTAGGCAGAAATCTGAATGAGAAGAGTGTTTGAGCCATGCAAATATCTGGGGAAAATACTACACTAGACAGAGAAAACACTATTTTAAAACCCTGAGATAGGGCCGTGCTTTGTATAAACTCAGTATTTGGACCGTTTGGTTTTTGAAGCTATAAGCAGAAAGAAATGGCACAGAGCTCAACTCCAGTGGATTGACAGAAACTGCACCCTTCCGTCACTGACTGGGTTATCTGGAAGCTGGGTATCTGGAACAAAGCCTCCCCCACCACTTCATAATATGGCTACAAAATTCTGGGGTTGCTGCCAGTGGCTGGAGCCAGTGTCAATCTGTTGCCAGAGAAGGCAGGAAGGAACAAGTCATCTTCTGCTCTAGAACCAACTCTATAATTTTCCTCCAGGATGATAGATCTCCAGCTAATAAGTTAAGACCTGGATTTTATCTGAGAAGCCTGGTGGGCTTGGTGGAAACAAATGTATTTGTTTGCTTATGTGTATTGTGCAACTTAAAGCATTCCACAGCTGCTAGAAGGCTAAATAATCTTTTCAATTTTAAGAAAAAGTTATACTAATTGCCCTATTAACTCTAGTGTATGTCTTATAACATTTAAGTTTTAACTTGGAAACCTGGTATACAACATTTTCATAAGAGTTGTCACGAATGGATAAGGTAATCTAGGGTTTCAGATGCCTGGAACATATCTCTCAAAATGTAATTTAAATATGGTAGTTGTAGTTTGGTTACCCTGACTTTTATGATCTCATTTTGCATTGTACCAACTATAAATTATTCCCACCAATGTGATATAATTTCATATACTCATATACACATGATCCTTAACCCCATTTATATCTATGGTAAAAAATAATAGGACTATAATATGGTGAAATGGATTAGTCATATACATATCTAAAAGAGCAGATAAGAGTGACAGCTAAACACAATGCAGCTGCAAGAACATTAAAGTAGAGGCAGCCAGGCTTAGTTTGAAATAAGATTCTGATATTTATTAGCTGTTACAGAGATACAAGTGGGTTTGGACAGTGCATAGATTATGTACTGGCCCAGGCTATAAACCTTAGGCAAGTTACTTATAAGCCTCCATGTGCTTACCTTAAAAAAATGAGATTATTATACTGGCCTTTATCGACTATGAAGTGGACTCCCCAAAAGGACATAGGTCCACTGGCCCCCTAAGAAATACTTACAACATTATAGATTATGTTCTTCGGATTGTCTTTTTCTATCCCTGAGGCCATATTGCAATTACCAATTTGTATTGTCTCATCCCTTCCCCTCTCCTTCATCCCTCCCGCTCCCAACTAACAACCCTCAGTTCTTCCTCTGTGTCTCTGAGACTATCTCCATCCACTTCTCCCATCCATTCAGTTCCTTAGAATCCACGTATAA
>NW_017731503.1:1588809-1638731 GCF_001890085.2 Hipposideros armiger
CTGGCTTGGTGGTAATGAATTCCTTTAGCTTACTCTTTTCTGGGAAGCTCTTTATCTCTCCTTCAATTTTAAATGATAACCTTACTGGATAGAGCAATCTAGGTTGTAAACCTCTGTTTTTCATCACTTTGAAGACCTCTTGCCACTCCCTTCTGGCCTGTAGGGTTTCTGTAGAAAAGCGAGCTGTTAGTCTTATAGGAGTTCCTTTGTGTGTAACCTGCTGTCTTTCTCTTGCTGATTTAGGATCCTGTCTTTGTCTTTAACCTTTGCCATTTTGACTATGATGTGTCTTGGGGTGGGCCTGTTTGGGATCATCTTATTTGGAACTCTCTGCACTTCCTGGGCTTGTATGTCAATATCCTTCACCAGGGTATGGAAGTTCTGAGTCATTATTTCTTCAAATACATTCTCAATCCCTTGCTTCTTCTCTTCTCCTTCTGGTATACCTATGATGCGAATGTTGTTGCGCTTGATGTTGTCCCACAGGTCTCTTAAATTATTTTCATTGTTTTTTATTCTTTTTTTCTTTTTGTTGTTCCAACTGGGTGATTTCTGCTACTTTGTCTTCTAAATCACTGAACCGATCCTCTGCTTCATCTACTCTACTGGTGATTCCTTCGAGTGTGTTCTTCATTTCAGTTGTTGTATTCTTTAGTTCTACCTGGTTGTTTTTTATGATTTCTGAATCCTTCATTTTGTCCTCCTTAAGTTCCTGAAAAATTCTTATCATCAGTGTTCTAAACTATGTCTCTGAAACGTTGGGTACCTCTGTTGCATTTAGTTGCATTTCTTGAGATTTCTTCTGATCTTTTACTTGGGACATATTTCCTTGTTTCTTCATTCTGGCTGTTTTTCTGATTGCTTCGATGTATTTAATCACCTAGAATGAAAAAAGAGAAAGAAAAAAGGGAAAAAGAAGGAAAAACTATAAAATAAAAGGAAGTAAAATTAAAAAAGGGAGGGCTCTCTGCCCACTTTAATCTGCAGACCACTTGCTCAGCAACAGAGAGATTCTGGGTAACTCAGCACCAGCTGTTGGGGGAAGGGCTCAGTGTGTCATGCGTCAACTTCCCTCTAGACTTGAAGTAAGCTTCCCAAAATTAGTTGCTGTGTGCTCTGGAACCGTGCTCACCAATAAAATTCCTTACAGGTTGTTGCAGGCTGTCTGGTGCTGGAAAAAACTATCTGTGGCCTGTAGAGGTAGGAGCCAGGGACCAGGGTCTCAGGGTGTCCCTGGAAACACAGCTCTAGGTGGGCGGGGTAGGCCCCCAAGTCACCACAGGGTGTGGTCAGTGGCCCCCCACCAAGTCAGAGCAGCATGCACTCCTACATCGGCAGCCAACCCACACAAACTTGCCTGTAAAAACCTGGCCGAATCAAGCATGGCACACAGTTCGTGGCCCTACACTCCCAGGAAAACTCCATGTCTCTGCCTGTCCCTATTAGCTGCTCAAATATCAGGCCAAGCAGCCCAACAGCGAACTGCCACCCAGGGAACTCTGCACACGCAGTACGGAAATTGGGGACCTAAGGCGAGTCGTGAATTTCCAGGTCTCAATAAGCAATCTGTTGTAGTTGGAGCATGCTTGCCTGGCATTTCTCTGGCTGCGTATCACAAGCAGTGTGGAGGGTGGGGATCCAAGGCCACATGCTTACGCATGCACGCACACACACGCACTCCTATGCCAATTCCAGTAGACCAGTGCAATCCCATACCTGAGCCTCTGTGGGAGGGCCCAGCCCTGAAAAAATGGCGGCCTCCTGTGCACAACTCGTGTGCAAGCTCCACACCAGGGGAACAATGGTCCCAAAAACCTCCAGCTCCTGTGCCAAAGGCACTCACTTCAGTCCTTCCCACAGGCTCCTGGGCCCCGCTCACAAAGCTACTCCCTCCACAAGGAGCCGGGTGAGTGCTCACCAGCGAGCGAGTCGGTTTGCTGGCTCCTCTGGTTGTCCAGCTGACCTCAGTCTCACCGAATGGAGCAAAGAGAGTCCTCACTATTTTCTACTTCCAGCTATCGTAGAAATCCTCTTCCCAGAATGTAACTCTGGGGTGGTGAGCGCGGTGTGGGGCCAGAGGGTCTTGTCCCGAACTGGAGAAGACTCCCCACTGCTGAGGTGTCCTTCATGGGGTTCACCCTCTCTTGTCTCCACCTCTCCTACCAGACTCGACGTGGCCTCCTCTTTAAGTACTTCATTTAGAGTTTCTGCTCATCTAGGGTTCAGGGAACTTCCGAGGTTGAATATCTTATAAATTATTTGTAATTTTGGTGTTATCCTGGGAGATAGTCAGCACAGTGTCTGCTATTCTGCCATCTTACCAGAAGTCGGATTTCATTCTTTTTTTATGACATAGTAATACTCCATTGCATAAGTATAACACATTTTTTCTCCAATCATTTATTGATGGGCATTATGGTTGTTTCCATATCTCTTGGCTATTGTGAATAGTGCTGCTGTAAACATAGGGTTCATATATCCTTCTGAATTAGTGTTTTGTATTTCTTTGGATAAATACCCAAAAATGGAATTGCTGGGTCATAGGTAGTTCTAGTTTAAATTTTCGAGGAACCTCCGTACTGTTGTCCTGCACCAATTTGCAATCCCACCAACAGTACACAAGTGTTGCTTTTTTCCCAAATTTTCGCAAACACTTGCTTGCAGATTTATTGATGATGGCCATTCTGACAGGTGTAAAGTGGCATTTCATTGTGGTTTTTATTTGCATTTCTCTGATTATTAATGATATTGAGCATCTATTCATACATCTATTATCATCTGTATGTCCTATTTGGATAAATGTATATTCAGGCCTTCTACCTAGTTTTTAATTGGATTGTTTGTTTTTCTGGTGCTCAGTTGTATGAGCTTATTACGAATTTTTGATATTAACTTCTCATCTGATGTTTCATAGGTGAATATCTTCTACCTTTCAGTAGGCTATATTTTCATTTTGTTGATAGTAACATTTGCTGTACAAAAACAGTTTGATGTAGTCCCATTTCTTTATTTTTTTAATTTTGTTTCCCTCACTCAAAGAAATATATCACCAAAAATATTACTAAGGGTAATGCCTGAGAGTTTTACTTCTTATATTTTCTTCTAGGAGTTTTATGGTTTGGGGTCTTACATTTAAGTCCTTAATCAATTTTGAGTTTATTCTTGTATATAGTGTAAGAAGGTGGCTCAGTTTCACTTTTTAGCATGTATCTGTCCACTCTTCCCAGCACCATTTATTGAATAGACTGTCTTTACCCCAATGTATATTCTTGTTTACTTTGTCATAGGTTAAATGATCATATAAATGTGGTTTTATTTCTGGGCTTTCTATTCTGTTCCATTGATTTATGTGTCTGTTTTTATGCCAATACCATGCTGTTTTGATTACTATGGACTTGTAATATAATTTGATATCAGGTAGAGTGATACCTCCAGGTTTGTTTGTTATTTTCAGGGTTGCTGTGGCTATTTGGAGTCTTCTACGATTCCACATAAATTTTAGGATTATTTGTTCTAGTTCTGAAAAAATGCCATTAGTATTTTGATAGGGAATGCATTGAATCTACATATGGCTTTGTGTATTATGAATATTTTGATTCTTTCTATCATGAGAATAGTCTATGTTTCCACTTATTTTTATTTTTTTAAATTTCTTTCTTCAATGTCTTATAATTTTCTGTGTACAGGTATTTTACTTCTTTGGTTAAATATATTCTTAGGTATTTTATTTTTATGATGCAATTGTAAATGAGATTGTTTTTTAAATTTCTCTTTCTGACAATTTCTTATTGGTGTATAGAAATGCAACCAATTACTGAACATTAATTTTGTATCCCGCAACATTACTAAATTCATTTATCAGTTCTAATTGTTTTCTTTTCTGGAATATTTGATATTCTTTTTATATACTATCATGTCATCTGCATATGACAATTTCACTTCTTCCTTTCCAATTAGGATTCTTTTTATTTATTTATTTATGTCTGATTGCTGTGGTTAGTAGTTTAAATACTATATATGTTGAATAAACAGGGTGAATGTGGACATCCTTGTCTTATTTCTGATCGTAAAGAGAATGCTTTTAGCTTTTGTTGTTGAGTATGATAGCTGTGGTTTTGTAATGTATGGCCTTTATTGTGTTGAGATGTGTTCCCTCTATTCCCACTTTGTTGAGAATTTTTAACATAAGTGGGTGCTGGATTTTGTCAAACACTTTTTTTCTGGATTTATTGATATAAACATATGATTTTTATTTGTATTTTTATTTTTTGTTTGCAAGGTCTAACAATTAAGTTCGGGAACTTACCAACATATATTTACATTGGCAGCATGGTACAAACAACTCAGTAGAATTTCATAACCCTGGTATATCAGTGTCTCACAGCTGTGTTCTTGTTGAAGTGTGACAGAGTCTTGCTGAGTGGCATTTATTTTTGTTGTCGCCTATTTTTGTGTGCCATTGTGAGAATGTCTGAGCTAGAAATAGAGCAAAAAAGAAACATTAAATTTCTTGTGAAACTTGGCAAGATTGGAAGTGAAATGAGGGACATGTTATTCCAAGTTTATAGGGATAATGCCATGAAGAAAACGGCAGTGTACAAATGGATTAAATGTTTTTCTGAGTGGAGACAATGTGTCACTGATGAAGAGAGGTCACAGAGGCCAGTAACAAGAACTGACAAAAACATTGCAAAAATTTATTGAATTTTGCATCAAAATCACTGGCTGACTATGAGAAACATAGCAGGATACGTAAACATCAATAGAGAAACAGTTAAGAAGATCTTAACTGAAAATCTTGGTATGAGAAAGGTGTGTGCAAAAATGGTCCCAAAGGAATTCACACATGAGCAAAAGCAAAAGAGAGTCAAAGAATTTTTGGAGAGGCAAGATGATGTTTTGGGCTGTGTTATCCCACGGGTGATGAAACATGTGTGTACCAATACGACCCTGAAACAAAGCGTCAAGCTGCACAATGGAAGTCAGCCAATTCCCACCACCAAAAAAGTTCCATCAGTCCAAATAAAGAGTTAAAATGATGTTGCTAAACTTTTTTTGGTATCAGAGGGATTATCCATCATTAATTTGTGCCAACAGGACAAACAGTTTACCAAGTTTACTATTTGAAAGTGCCAAAAAGGCTGCATGAAAAAGTTAGACGAAAACGACCTGAACTTTTTGCCAACAATTAGTGGCTCTTGCATCACGACAATGCACCAGCTCACATGGCACTGTCTGTGAGGGAGTTTTTAGCCAGTAAGCAAATAGCTGTATTGGAACACCCTCCCTACTCACCGGATCTGGCCTCCAATGACTTCTTTCTTTACCCAAAGATAAAGGAAATATTGAAAGGAAGACATTTTGATGACATTCAGGACATCAAGGTTAATACGACAACAGTACTTGTGGCTATTACAGAAAAAAGAGTTCCAAAATTGCTTTTAAGGTTGGATTGTCACCAGTCCATAGCTTCCCAAGGAGAGTACTTTGAAACTGACTGCAATGGTATTTAGCAATGAGGTATGTAGCACCTTTTGTAAGATGAGTTTGCAAATGTAATTGTGGTGTATCACATTAATTGATTTGAGGATATTGAATCAACCTTGTGTACCAGAAATGAATTCCACGTGATTGTGTGTATGATCTTTGTAATGTGTTGCTGAATTCAATTTGCTAATATTTTGTTGAAAATTGTTGCATTTATGTTCATTAGGGATATCGGACTATAGTTTTCTTGTTTTTTTTTTCTTATTTTTGTAATACTTTGTCTGGTTTTACAATCAGGGTAATGGTGGCCTCGTGAAATGAACTTGGGAGTCTTCCCTCCTCTTGAATTTTTTTGGAATTCTTTGAGATTACTACATGTTACTTCTATTTTGAATGTTTTGTAAAATTCACCTGTGAAGCCCTCTGCTCCAGGGCTTTTGTTTGTTTGCAGATTGTTGATTACTGATTCAATTTTATTAGTAGCAATTGGTGTGTTCAGATTTCTATTTTTCTTCTTTTTTTTATTTTTCAGCCGAGCCATCCTGCCACCTGTTGGCAGCTCAGCGGCAGCTCAGCTCGGGCCGGGCATCGAACCACTGTTGCTCAGAGCTCGCACTCTTGAGCAAGCTCTTAGCCAATTTAGCAATTCGGCCAGCCCTATTTTTCTTTTTTTTAAAATTAATTTTATTGGGGTGACAATGGTTAGTAATGTTACATAAGTTTCAAGTGTACAATTCTTCAATACATCATGTATACATCATATTGTATGTTCACCACCCAGAGTCAGTTCTCTTTCTATCACCATATATTTGATTCTGTTTACCCTCATTTGTTTTTCTCGATTCAGCTTGGAAGGTTGTATGCATCTAAGAATTTGTCTATATCTTCCAGGTTGTCCAATTTGTTGGTGTATATTTGCTGGTAGTATTTTTTTAATTTTTTTTCCCTGTGGTGTACATTGTCATGTCTCCTCTTTAATTTCTGATTTTATTTATTTGAGTCATCTTTATTTTATTTTATTTTGATGAGTCTGGCTAAACATTTGTAAGTTTTGTTTATCTTTTCAAAAAAACAGCTTCTGGTTTCATTGATTTTTTTTAGCCATTATTTCACTTATTTCTATTCTGATCTTTATTCTTTCCTTCCTTCTACTCACTTTGGGCTTTGTTTGCTGTTCTTTTTCCAATACTCTTATGTGTAAAATTAGACAGTTTATTTCAGATTTTTCTTGTTTCTTTAATGAGGGCTACATGCTCTGAATTTCCCTCTTAGGACTGCTTTCACTGTATCCCATAGATTTTGGGTCATTGTGTTTTCATTTTCATTTGTCTCAAGGTATCTTTTGATTTCTACCTTAATCTCACTGTTAACCAAGTCAGTACTTAATTACATGTTCTTTAGCTTTTAAGCGATTATGTGTTTTTCCGTTTTCTTTCTTTTAATTGATTTTTAGTTCCATATCATTGTGGTCATAAGAGATGCTTGATATGATTTCAATCTTCTTAAATTTATTGAGACTTGTTTTGTGGCATAGCATGTGGTCTATCTTGGAAAATATTCCATGTGCTCTTGACAGAAATGTATATTCTGCTGCTTTGGGGTGAAATACTCGAGAAATAACAACTCAATCCATCTGGTCTAGTGTGTCATTTAATGCTGCTGTTTCCATGTTGATTTTTTGTCCGAAAGATCTGTTCATTGGTGGCAGTAGGGTATTAAAGTTGCTTAATATTTGTGTTACTGTTGATCTCTGCCTTAATGTAGGTCAATATTTGTCATATATTTAGGTGCTTCTATGTTGGGTGCATAGATGTTTACTAGGATTATGTCCTTTGGTTGGATTGATCCTTTTCTTATTAAGAAATGTCATTCTTTGTCTCTTATTATATTCTTCATTTTAATGTCTACTTTGTCTGGTATAAGTATTGCTAATCCAGGTTTTTTTTCTCTCATTTCCTTTTACATGAAATATCTTTCAATCCTTTTACTTTTAGTCTATATATTCCTTTTTATTTGAGATGGACATGTTGTAGACAGTATACAGAAGGGTCTTGTTTTTCTGTCCATTCAGTTATCCTATGCCTTTGATTGGAGCATTTAATTAATTTACATTTAAAGTGATTATTGGTACCTGCATAGTTATTAACATTTTATTAATAAACATTTTTTAGCTTCTTTGGTCTGTTTGTTTTCCCCTTTCTTCTCCTTATGGAAGTGTTTTTAACTTTTTTTGTAATACTGTTTGTAGGATAATGACTACTTTTAGCTTTTTCTTGACTGAGAAGCTCTTTATTTCTCCTTTAATTTTAAATGATAGCCTGGCTGGGTAGAGAAGACTTGATTGTAAGACCTTCGTTTTCATTACTTTGGATATTTTGTTCCGTTACTTTCAGGCCTGCCAAATTTCTGTTGAGAAAGCAGCTGATAGTCTTATTGGCTCTCCCTTGTAAGTAACTAGTTGTCTTTCTCTTACTGCTTTTAGGATTCTCTCTTTGTCTTTAAGTTTTGGTATTTTAATTATAATGTGTTTTTGTGTGAGCTTGTTTCAGTTCATCTTGTTTGGGACGCTCTGTGCTTCCAGGGTTTGTATGTCTATTTCCTTTGCCAGGTTAGGGTCATTTTCACTCATTATTTCTTCAAATACGTCCTCAATCTTTTTCTCTCTCACTTTTATTTCTGATACCCTTATCATAGGAATGTTGTTATGGTAGTTGTCCCAGAGGTATCTTAAACTATCTTTATTTTTATTTATTTTTTTCTTTTTGTTGTTCCAAGTGGGTGTTTTCTGCTACTTTGTCTTCTGTATCACTATTTGAGCCTTTGCTTCATGTAATCTGTTTTTGATAACTTCTTCATTTCAGTGTGTTCTTCATTTCAGTTATTATACTATTTTTTCTGACTGGTTCTTTTTTATGGTTTCTATGTCCTTCTTTATGCTTACTATCTCTTTGTTGAAGTTCTCACTAAGTTTCTTAAGTGGGCCATTCTTATAATCAGTGTTTTAAACTGTCTCTAGCTGGTTGATTGCTTACGTTTCATTTAGTTGTATTTATGGAGTTTTCTCCTGTTCTTTTACTTGGAGCATGTTTCTTTGTTTCCTAATTCTCACTGCCTCTCTGTTTTTCCTTCTATGTATTAGGTAGATCTTTTATGTCTCCCAGTCTTTGCTGGTGATCTTATGTAGTATGTGTCCTGTGTGTTTTAGTGACCCAGTCTTGCTGATTACCTGTGCATGTATTCCAGGAGTGTCCCTTGAATGTGTGTTGTGTGTATTCTCCTGTTATAGTTGATCCTTGATTGCTTTCGGCATGTAAGTGGGAAGTATTGACTTCCAGGCTGACTGGCTGTGAGGATTGGCTACACCCACAGTATATGAGCTGTTCTGTGAGGGCTGACCCCTAAAAAGGGTATTCATTCAAGTGGGCTCTTTTGTCTATTGAGACCATGTTTGGGTGTGCCACTTATGAGTTTAACCTGGTAATGCTCTGGTGTGGCCTGAAGCTGGCCACTGCGTTTGTTGTTTCTCATGTCTATTGGGAGGGGGTCCCATGGAGGCTAATTTCAGTCTTGCCTTTGACCAGCCCAGGGCTTCATGTTAGGGCCTATGAAACTCTATGTCGTTGGTTGTTGCCTGTACAGGACTCCAATGCATGTGGGGGTGGTCATGCTGTGAACTGCATCTGGCTTCCACCACTATTAAGCCTGGGACATCTTAGCAAGAGGCCCAGGATACCCCCAGGCCTATTGCCACCTGTCAGCTGCTCATAAGGCTCCACCACTGAATGAGCCTCCTTAAGTACATAGAATGCACTAGTTGATCCAGTGTTGCTTGTGTCCCAGGTGATGTGGCACTAACTAGGTAGGTTGGGGTCCCAGAGACTCATGAGGCATGGCCAGTGGTTTTTACAAAGTTAATGCAGATTCAATTCTTGCAACAGTGCCAAGCCTGTGGCCACTTTGCAAAATACCTTGAGAAAAATACAGCCAGCCACCACTCACCTCATACCAACAGATCCCTGAGAGCTACCCAATAGAGGCTGTAGAATAAGTCTTGGATGACTGCCTGTCACCAAATGTACTCCAGGCCACTGTGGGCCATCTGCTGCTGTAAAAGTCTTCTACAGCTTGTGGGGCAAGGTCACCACTTAGAAGCTGAGAGTGCCACCAGCGATGCAGCACTAGCTGGGCAGGGCCAGGACCCAGGGTATCACCATGGTGGTGTGCTCACATGAATTTTATCAGCGCAATGTGGTCTAAGATTTGGTCCTATTGGAAAGAGTTCAACATAGAAAAGATGGCACCCTCTTTTAGGCTAAACATGAGGCAGGCTCCATGCTGGGACAATAGTGGCTCTCCCTCCAGCCCTTGCCCCAAAGCCACATGGCTCAGTTCTTCTTCATGTGCCTCTGATGTTTCTTGAGAATCCGCCTCTCCACCAGAGCACAGGTGAGTGTTTGCAATCTAATATGCCTGTGTGAAGGTCCTTTAATAGGACATCTGGGATTCCAGCCACTTTTGTCTCACCAGCACATAGTCTTCACTGATTTTTACTGACAGATGTTGTGAGAATTCTTCTTACCAGTACAGGAACCCTGGGCTGGGAACCCTGGTATGGGGCTGTAACCACTCCTTTTTCAAGGGACCCTTTACTATCATGGTGTCCCTCCTAATGTTCACCCACTACATGTGGGCTTAGGTTCAGCCTGTTTTGCATGTCGGTCCCTCCTACCAGTCTCTTTTTTTTTTTTTTCTTAGCTGAGCCATCCTGCTACCTGTTGGCAGCTCAGCGGCTGCTCAGCTCGGGCTGGACTAGAACTGCTGTTGCTCAGAGCTCAAACTCTTGAGCGAGCTCTTAACCAACTGAGCCACTCGGCCGGCCCCCTCCTACCAGTCTCCATGTGGCCTCTTCTTTATATCCTTTATTATAGGGGTTCTGTTAAGCTAGTCTTCAGATGATCCTTGAGGTTTATTATTCCATATTTTATTTGTAATTTGATGTGATCCTGGAAGGCAGCAGGCATAGCATTTACCTAAACTACCATCTTGGACCTTTCTCTATCCATAATTGTTTTTAGATTTCCATCCATATATTTTAACTTTTCATAGCTTTATATTTTATTCTCTGAGGTACGTCTATTTTGGTTGATAACAAATCTGAATATTTTACTCAATCAGTAATGCCCTGATAAAATAAATTATCTCAATATTTTACATTTTTCTCCATTTAAAAAATAATGGTTCATATTAAAAATTTATTCCAATATGTCAAAATTATTTACAAGTAGTTTCAGTATAAGAATAATAATTAAATGGGCCAGCCGAGTGGCACATTGGTTAAAAGCTGGCTTGGGACACCAGCTCTGAGCAGCAGGGCCCTGGTTCAGATTGCACATGAGGGCCAGTGGCACTGCCCTCTATAGCTAAAATGGTGAACAACAGCTCAACCTGGAGCTGGGCTGCCATGAGTTGCTGGCAATGGCATAGGCTGCAGCCGCTGCTGCAGTGGGCTGCCATAAGCTACCGTGTGTGGCCAACAGGCAGCGTGAGCAGCCGGCAACCAGTGTGAGCTGCCAAGAGCCGACGTGAGCGGCTATCCAGAGGCCAGCGACCGATCTGCCTCACCCAGGAAGAGCACAATGATAATACCAACATGGGCCAGTGAAACAACATCCTCCACAACTAGACTGAAGAACAAAAGTACAGCAACTTGTCTGTTCTTCTTCCCCCGATTTCCCAGCGCTGTTGCCCTCCCTCAATTCCCCAATAAAATCTTAAAAAAATAATAATAATTAAAAATTTCATCCCTTTTGTTCCCTGTCTTGATTCAAACAGTTTGAATTATCTTGGCTTGTCAGTGAATACTCATCCACTATGTATTCTGCTGATGGTTTTCTTTGAACAGTTTTGTCTCCATTTGTCTCCAAATCTGTTTTTCATTTTTCAAATAAACATTTATAACTATAGATGTTTTTGTTAAACATACTGAATCTTACTAATAAAAGTAAATAAGATATGAGTAAATGATAGCTATATAAAATGAATACAACTCATGACAATTAATATCATATCAATGGTTTATCTAAATTTTAGGGAATGAGTAAGCATACAGTTTATATAATGTGCTTTGCTATTGCTTGATCTAGCCATTTTTTAATATTAATGTACAAATGGCAATATCTAATGTATACAGTAGGTTATAAATTCTAATTTAGACCAAAACTTCTCATTCTTGTTACAATAAATTATATTCATGAATATATCACGTTCAAGACACATTGGACTATCTTTCTTTGACCTACTTCCAAATCTAGTTTGAAGTGAGATAGAATTGTCTCTTTCATTCCCCTAGAAGATGTCTAAAAAATTAAGGGAAGGCAAGGGTGGGAAGTGATATATTATGACTGGGTGGCTCTCTCTGTCTGATTCATTACTTTTTACTTTGATATGTGTGCATTATAAACTTCTCATTTTTTGTTCAATCAAATGAAATACATCTTTCAGATCTCTGGGAGACATTTAAAATTAAATTTTAGTTGTTTAACACTTGAAAATAGAGTTTCTGCTAGCTCAGATTCATTACTGATTTTGTTGTGTCACCTAAAATGTAATTATAAAGATGACACTTTAATCCTAGTGAAACTGCTTGGTTTACTATAAGTGAGGAACAAAAATGCCAACAGAAATATCAGAGCTACCAAAATATTTTTTCAACAAAATGAGTTATAGTAATATGGAAATATATGCAAAAATAAACTTCAAATGTTATCTTATAACAGTGTACATTCATAAAGGCAATGATACCTGACACTGTGGTTCCTTTTTAGGCACTTAATGACTTGTTGGATCATTGAACATCATTCACTCCCTGCTTTTCTCGGTCCCTTGGGCTAGACATTAACTCAATAAGAAAGAATGTGAACAATGGAATGATTGCCTAACTGTAGTTATAATATTTTCTCCTTCTTTTAACATGTATCTATATAGCTAAATCAGAAACTATTATTTCTACTACTTCTGTGGCAAGTGATGCCTTCACTGAAATATTTTTAAATGTACATGTTTTATAAGAGAAAACTGTTACAGATATAAATTGGTTACACAGAATTTCATTTTTCAATTTTTTGAAGAATAAAGTTACCAATAAAATAATCCATAAAAATGGTAATTTAAAACTAAAACTTGAACAGTACTGAAACATAACTAAAGTGGAAAGCTAAATATATAAATTTTATCTGATCATTAATTACTTTAGTTTATATTTATGGATTTTGAGTGTTTCTTCCCCAATGGATAAATCAGTAGTACAGAAGTACATATTCTATCACTTTAATAATGAAATATTTTAATATATATTTTAAAAGTAAAAATATATACTATTTAAAAAGGACTTGCCTTTTATGTCATTTTGTCCTAGAACAGATATTTTTTTTCTATTTATGGTTTTTAGATTAGACTATAGAGTAGAGGTCATAAAATGCAGCTCACAGGCCACATTCAGCTCACGGATATATACGTTTTTATAAAAGTTCAATTATTCAACATACTTAAAATTTAAGAGAAAACTATTTGTGACCTTGACTTAGTTTTAGGCAAATACTTTTCAGATACAACACGAACAGCTCACTCCTTAAAAGAAAAACAAAAGATAAGTTAGTTAAGTATGTGTGTTCTTTGAAAGACACTTTTTAAGAGACTGAAAAGACAGGCAATAGACTAAGAAAGAATACATTTCTAGTCATATATCTGATAGAGAACTTGTATCCAGTATTTATAAAGAGGTACCCAAAATGCAATAAAAATTAAACTAACCACCCAATTAAAAAATAGATGAAGGATTTGAACAAAACACTTTACCAAAGATAAATAAATGGAAAATAAGCACATGAAGTTATGTTTAATATCATTATGCATTAGAGAAATGTAAATTAAAACCACAGCAAGATTTTACTACAAACACATCATACTGGCTTTTTAAAAACTGACAATACCAAGTGCAAGGTTGTGAAAGCAGTTGAATTTCCATTCATTGGATGGATCTCAAATATTTTTCCAAGTGGAAATTTTGTATATAGTTAACCATAAACTTACCACACACCATAAACCTGACTTGTAAGAGTTCACTCAAATGTAATGAAAACTTAAATATACACAAAAATCTGCACATGAATGCTTGTTAGTACACTAAAATATGGAAACAACACAAATATTGAATAGATAAAGTGTGCTTCATCTGTACAAAAGAATGGAATAATACAGTAAAAAGCAATAAATTACTAATAAATGTAATAACCTGGATGTAGCTCAAGTGCATTATGCCAAGTGAAAGGAGCCATAGTCAAAACACTACCTACTATACATACTATATGATTCTATATGACGTTGTCAGTAAGACAAAACTACAGATTAAAACAAAAACAAAAACAAACCACTATTTACCAGGTCCTGAGAATTTGGTAGACCTCAAAAGGACACAGGGGAATTTGGGGGATGATGCAACTCTCTGTCTTGGTTATGGTGGCAGGTACACAACTGGACATCTTTATGTATTCTCAGAACTTTAAAATTAAAAGGGCACATTTTACTGTATGTAAATTATATTATTTTAAGAAGATATGGAGCAAAAAATGACACAACAATTTTAAATTTTTCATGTAATCATCGAGTATTTTCACTTGGGAAAAAGAGAAATATATGGGAATACTTAGACAACATTTACCCATTCACCAAATATATTTGGAATACCAACTATAAGTGAAACAGTATCATAAACAATGAGAATTCTGTTGGGAATAAAGGAAATAAAAACCTTCAGATATATAGAACCTATATTCTGGAAGGTGGAGACAATTACCACATATATATGTAAAATATATAGGAAGTCAAATGCTGATGAGTGCTATAGTGGATAATTAAGCAAGGAGTTGATAGTGTCAAGAGTGAAAGATTGAAATTTAACATTACATAGATAAGGAACGCTTCACTGAGAAAGTGCAGCTGAAGGAGATGAGGTAGCTAGATACGTGTTTTTCTGTATTGCAGGAAAAGGCAAAGTCAAAGACAAAGGCCTTATGACAAGAGTGCACAATGTATGGTCAAAGAGCAATGCATTGACTAGTGCACCTGAATTAGAGTGAGAGGAAGAATGATAGGAGTTAAGGTCATAAAATTAAGAGGAGCTAGATTAGGTATGGCTTTGTTTTCATTGGAATATCATCAAAGTGTTTTCAGAACAGGTGACATGATCTAGCTACTGTAATAAAAATAGACTATGTATGGGAAAGGTAGAAATATCAAGGCTATTATGCTATTACAATAAATAAAATGAGAATTAATCATAGTTTGAATCAGAATAGGGACAGTTGAAATAGTGAGAAGTTTTTCAATTATGATATATTTGGAAAGTAAAGCCAATAAGATATGCAAATATTTGTAGGATGTGGGCTAAGAAAAAAAAAGAGGAGTCAAAGATGACAATAAGTGTTTTGTTTTTTTTAATTAAAGCAAATATAAAAGCGAAGATATTTACTGGGAAGAAACAGGTATGGGGATATGGAATATTCATAGTTGGCTTTTAAATATGTTACATAGATATCAAATTGAAGAGGTCAGGTAGGCAGTTGAGTATATGATCTTGAAGATTAAGGTATGGGATAGAAATATAGATAGCACTTAAATCCTAAAATTGGATGAGATCACAGAGAGAATGAAGATAACTTAAAAACTGAGCTGTTCCAAGGACTAATATCAAGAGCACTCCAAAGTTTAAGAACTAGAGAGTAAAGAAGGACCCAGTAAAGGAAATTAGGAGTAATTGCTAAGTGATGAGGAAAATCAAAAGACTGTTTCCCCAGAAGCCAAGTGAAGAATGTGCTTCAAGGGGAAGGGAATAATTGTGTCAAACACCTTTGATATGTCAAGATAGATACAGACTGAGACTCAAAAAATGATTTAATAAAATGGAGGTCATAGGTGACCTCGCTAAAGCACAGATCAGTAGAGTGAAAGGGTCAAATGCCTCATTGAAAGTTTTACTGTCAAGAAGAGAACTAAAATATGATGGCAGCTGAAAGGATGTCAAAGGAGATGGTGTCAAAAGAGGTTTTGAGGGCCGGATGAGTGGTGTGATGGTTAAAACTGGCTTGGGAGGCCAGAGGGCCCTGGTTCGGATCCCACATATGAGGGCCAGTGATGATGCCCTCTACAGTTAAGATGCTGAACAGCAGCTCAACCTGGAGCTGGGCTGCTGTGAGTCGCTGGCGATGGGGTAGGCTGCAGGCCCCGTGGCAGTGGGTTGCCGTGGGCTACTGTGTGTAGCAAGCAGCCAGTGTGAGTGGCCAGCAGCCACCATGAACGCCATCCAGAAGCCGGCGACTGATCTGCCTCACCCGGGAAGAGCACAACGATGGTGCCAACTTGGGCCAGTGAAGCAACGTGCTCCACAACCAGACTGAACAGCAAAAGGACAGCAACTTGTCTGTTCCCCTTCCACCAATTCCCCCAAAAGAGTATCTTTTTTTGAAAAAAGAGGTTTTCAGGGTTTTTTTTTATTCTCAAGGTGAAAGGATATCGCTAGTTTTAAAAAATGATACTATACAAAGTAGAAATTAATGTGGGAAAAGTAGGAACATTTCTGAAAGCTTGCCTTTGAACATGCTAGTGGGAACAGGATCTAGTGGAAAAGTAGAGGGTGTAATATTCTCTAGAAGCACAGTTCATCTACAGAAAGAAAGGCATCAGGGTACAGATACTGGTATAGGTGGATAGATAATTGTGGTGATGAGAGTTTGTGGAAATTAATTTCTGATTGCTTCTGTTTTCTCAGTGAAATTGGAAAGAAGACTCACATGAGAGTGAGAAAGGAAGATAAAGTGATACAGTTTTGTGAAGAATAGAGGCGGTGTGAAATAGTCATTTTGGTGAGTGAGAAGGTGGATGAATCCAGCAGGCTCTGATGCTTTGTACACTTGAAACTAACTAAAAATATAAATAAATAAATAAGAATCTTAACCTACATTCCCATATAACAATCTGATTTTTAATTGTACCTTTCCATGCTTTTGGAGGGGTACTAAAAAAACATTCATAAAAAGGAACTAAATAATAAGGGATGGAGCTGATGCTGTTGCAAACTACTGTTATTGAGCACCTAATACATGCAAAACATTTTACATAAGGAAGTTCTAATTCTCAAATAATTCTGCAAAGTATATAAGTATTATTGTCTTGCATTTACAGAAAAGAAAAACAAACTTTAGAAAAGGTAATTTAGTAGTCATTCCACACCTAAAAGCATCAGTTATCATTAAAACCCAGATCTATTTTTTGAAAGAGCATTTGAAAGTGATCACCTTAGTTCAGTGACTTTTAGCTTTTTTTCTGTTCCACCATAACTGAGAGATAGACAATTCCCATAATAACAGTGAAACAGTGTTCCTATTAGTAACATGGGGAGAAGTATATGTCCAACTCTCTAAAGGAAATATAGTTTAAGATAAGAAACAGATAATTTTGAGATGATTGGGGACCTCTCTTAAGACAAGGGAAATATATCTCCTACCTTTAGCCTCCTTTTTGAGACTCACACTTCTTAGTGGTCAAAATATCATGAATCTACTTCTCTGAATATATTTCCAACTTACAAACCCATATCATTTAATTGTAAAACTATTTTTGTTAGAGTTTTCAAATATTTCCCTAAATTAATACAAAATCTTGTAAAAATAAGCTCAATAGTAAATGCAACTCTCCTTGCCTAAATAAATGCATCCTAAGGTATGATGATAAATTGTAGAGACAGAATAGTACTTAATCATTGACTATTGAAGACTCATAGAAAATTGGAAAAATGCTTCATTCAAAACTAAGAATGACACTTTTCCAAAACCCAAGAATGTCTAAAGAGATTGACGTCAATAATCAGTAATGCTCTATATTATTAACATGAGATTTACACAACTTAGAAAAATAAATAGAAACCCCCTCGAAGCCAGGATTGGTTTACTAAAAACCAGTCATACTAGATTTTTTTATCTGGCTGGTTTACTCAAAATAACAGTGCACATTTCTTCAAAAGTAATTTGACTAGGCTTTTCAGGTTACCTTTGTGAACAAGATTGAGAAGCATAGACTTAATGGTAGTGCAAATGGGTGAAAAAATAAATTCTTAAATGACCACTACTCAAAGCATACAGATTAATATCGTCAATTAGCCAAGGATGGGGTAAATTAGTTATTCTCTACCTTATGGAGAGGGGAGTATCTACATATGTTATTTAGAATTTTTTGTGAAGGAAATTTGTCACTTTATCCCCATTTATTTGCCTATTTAATCATTTACTTGATTGATGCCAACCTGAATTACAAATGGCAGCTCAAAATTATAGTTGTTCCTGGGTGCAAAGGAGGAATTAAGAGTAAGAATGTTGCTATGGTTACTTTTTTTCTGGCACTATAAGAAATAAATCATGTTGCTATCAGAAAAATCCCTACATCATGATGCTGGCTATATACTGCAAATTGACTTCTATCTTATATCTTGCTAAAGGAGTTCATTACCTCCAAACCAGTACTGCAAACAAGTTAAAGTGATGTTTTTTAGAAGAAAGAGGGAAAACATATATATGAATTTTAAAATGACAATTACTACATGCCAACCAATAGTCACTTTAAATGTAAGTGGGTAAATGCATCAATCAAAAGACAGAATAGCTGAATGTATAACAAATAAAGAATCATACATATGTTGTCCTCAAGAAACCTACTTCAGATCAAAAGACACACACAGATTCAAAGTAAAGTTGGGAAAAGATATTTCACACAAACGGAAACAAACAAACAAAACACTGGGTTAGCAATACTTATATCAGACAAAATAGAATTTAAAACAAATGTTATTATAAGACACAAAGAAGGACATAACATAATAATAAAGGTATCAACCCAACCCAACAGGAGTATATAACCCTTGTAAACATCTATGCACACAACATAGGAGCACCTAAACATGGAAATAAAATATTAACCTACATAAAGAAAGAGACTGGCAGAAATACAGTCCTATTAGGGCAATGCAACACCCCATTGACATCAATGATTAGAACTCCCAGACAGAAAATCATCAAGGAAACAGCGGCCTTAAATTACTCTTTAGACCAGATGGATTTAATTGATGGTTTTAGAGAATTTTCCCCAAAGCAGCAGAATATACATTTTTTCCATGTACACATAGAACATTTTCCAAGATAAACCACATGTTATGCCAGAAAACAAGTCTCAATACATTTAAAAAAATTGAAATTATGCCAAGTATCTTCTCCAACCACAATGATAAGAAAATAGAAATTAATTACAAGAAGAAAAACTGAAAAACGTACAAACAAGTGAAGGATAAATAACATGCTACTAAACAATCAGTGGGTTAACAATGAGATCAAAAAGAAATCAAAAGACACTAGAGACAAAAGAAAATGAAAACACAATAACCCAAAATCTATGGGGCCCAGTGAAAGTAGTCCTAAGAAGGAAATTCATAACAATACAAGCCTACCTAAAAAATAAGAAAAAACTCAAATAAGCAATCTAACCCTAAACCTAAAGGAACTAGAAAAAGAAAAAAAAAAGCTCAAAGTGATTACAACAAAGGAAATAAGATCAGAGTGGAAATAAATGAAAATAAAATCTAAAAAAGGAAAAAAAAAGATCAGTGAAACCAAGAGCTCTTTCTATAAAAAGATAAACAAAATTGATAAATCTTTACCCAGACTCATCAAGAAAAAAAGAGAGAGGAACCAAATAAATAAAATCAGAAATGGAACAGAAGTGACAAATCACATCACAAAAATACAAGGGATTATAAGAAAACACTACAAATAATTCCATGCCAACATTGGACAATCTGAAAGAAATAGATAAATACCTAGAATATACAATTTTCCAAGACTGAATCAAGCAGAAATAGAAAATCAGAACAGATCGATTACTATTAACAAAATCATATCAGTAACTGACAAGCTCCCAACAAACAAAAGTCCTGGGCCAGACGGTTTCACAGGTGAATTTTACCAAACATTTAAAGAAACATTAACACCTAACTTTCTCAAACTATTCCAAAACATTTAAGAGGATAGATGGCTACCAAATGCATTTAATGAGGCCAAGATTAACATGATTTCAAAGTGAGACAAAGATGTTATAAAAAAAGAAAATTACAGGTCAATATCCTTGATGAACATAGATGCGAAAATCCTCAACAAAATTTCAGCAAACTGAATTCAGCAATACATTAAAATGATCATACATCATGATCAAGTGGGATTTATTCCTGGGATGCAAGTTTGGTTCAATATTTGCAAGTAAATTAATATGATATGCAACATAAACCAAATGAATGATAAAAATTATATAGTCATAACTATAGATGCAGAAAAGGCGTTTGACAAAATACAACATTGATTTATGATAAAAGAGAAAACTCTCAGCTAAGTGGGGATAGAAGGAAAATATGTCAATATAATAAAGGCCATATACCAGGTTTGCCAAAAAAGTTATACAAGTGGACACTTTGGTCAACGTTGCATAAGCAGTAGTTCACCATATTCAGAAGTATCTGGATGCTGATGGAAACCACTTTGATCACCTCTTGTAATTGCTGAAGTCAAACGTGAGTTGTATTCATTTTTTTTGCTATTAGTATATATTGAGTATTACAATTTTAATAGTTTTTTTTCTTAAAATATGTATACATTTTTGGCACCTTCTGTATGACATACCCACAGCTAAGGTCGTACTCAGTGGAGAAAAGCTAAAAGCTGTTTTCTTAAAACCAGGAACACGACAAATACATCCACTTACACCACTTTTATTCAACGTAATATTGGAAGTCCTAGTCAGCAGAGTCTGACAAGAAAAAGAAATAAAGATATCCAAAATAGAAAGGAAGAAATAAAATTGTCATTATTTTCAGATTACATGATAATATAGAGAACCACAATGATTCCACCAATAAACCTATTAGGGCTAATAAATGAATTCAGTAAATTAGCCGAGTACAATATTAATATTTAAGAATTGGTTGCATTTCTATGCACCAAGAACAAATTATCAGAAAGAAAATTTAAGAAAACATTCCCATATATAACTGTCAAAAAATAAAATACCTAAAAATAAATTTAACCAAAGTAAAAGAATTGTGCTAAGAAAATTATAAGACATTGAAGAAAGAAATGCAAGAAAATACAAATAAATAAAAGCATATACTGTGCTCATGAATAGGAAAAATTAACATCATTAAAATGTCTATACTATGCAAAGCAATTTATAGATTCAATGTAATCCCTATCAAAACACACATGGAATTTTTCACAGAACTACAACAAATAATCATAAAATTTAATGGAACCATAGAAGACCCCAAATGCCATAGCATTCTTGACAAAAAGAACAAAGTGGGAGGTATCATGCTACTTGATAACTATGCTACAAGGCTATAGTAATTAAAACAGCATAGTTCTGATAGAAAAACAGACACATTGATCAATGGAACAGAATAGAGAGCCCAGAATAAACCCACATTTATATGGTAAATTAATCTGTGACCAAAAAAAATGCAAGAATATACAATTAAATAAAGACAGCGTATTTCATAAATGGTGTTGGTAAAACTGGAAAGATACATGCATATATTAAAATTAGACCATCTACAAGTGACAACAAATATTCAAACTATTGAAAGAGAGATATTGTGAGCCAATAAAAATATACCCAGGAAAGATATCCTTTAGATATGAAGGACGAATAAAGACCTTTGCAGACATACAGAAGCTGAGGGGATTTTCTAACAAATGACCTGCACTACAAGAAATACTTAAGGAGTCTATTCGACCTGAAACAAAAAAGCAAAAGAATACAAAACCATGAGTAGATTATCAACAGAAAGACAGAAGCAGGAAATGGCAATCCCTACACCAAATATGACACTATGCACATAAACATAACATACAGAAGAAAAAAAACACTTAAAAAAGAGAGGAAAAGAAGACAACTTAATACTGCAGCACAGAAATCAACTCACAGCATAAATAGGAAAAAATTATGACACCAAAAACATACAAAGGAAAAGAGTAAAGTTCTGAACTGTCACAGGGAATGGAGAAAGGAAGCATGCTGAAGAAAATGAAATACTCTAAATATGAAACTTTCTTTTACTTAAACTTAATGGTAACCAAATACACACAAAAAAATCCAGAACTGAAATATATAACATAAAAGAAGAAGAAACACAGGCAAAAATCATAGAATACCACCATATTGAAATAACAGACAGCAACAAAAGGCAAAGATAGAATGGAGACACAGCCCTACCAGAAAACCAAAGCTAGAATGATAGGAAAACCTTATATACCAATAGTCACCCTAAATGTAAATGGAGGGAACTCACCAATAAAAAGGCACAGAGTAGCAGATTGGATAAAAAAACTAAACCCGACAATATGTTGCCTACAAGAGACACATCTCAGCTGCATGGACAAATATAGACTCAAAGAGAAAGGGTGGAAATTGACACTCCAAGCAAATGGTATTCAGAGAAAAGCAGGTGTAGCTATACTGATAACAGGTGAAATAGACTTCAGGATAAAAAAGGTGACAAGAGACAAAGATGGACATTTCATAATGATAAAGGGGACAATAAAACAAGAGACATAAGAGTCATCAATATTTATGCCACCCATCAGGGAGCACCAAAATATGCAAAAAAATTACTAACAGAACTAAAGGGAGAAATTGACAAAATCACACTTATAGTAGGAAAACTAAATACATAATTAACAGCTATGTATAGACTATCCAAACAGAAAACAAATAAAGAAATATTAGTCCTAAATGACACATTAGATGAAACGAACATAATTGACTTATAGAACACTTCATCCTAGAACATCAGACTATACATTATTTTCTAGTGTACATGGAATATTCTCAAGGATAGACCATATATTGTGACATAAAACTAGCCTCAGCAAATTTTAGAAGATTGAAATCATACCAAGCATATTCTCTGGTCACAAGGCTTTGAAATTGGATATCAACTGCAAAAAGAAAGCAGGAAAACCCACTAATATGTGGAGATTAAACAGCATACATTTAAATAATGACTGGGTCAATGAAGAAATAAGAGGAGAGGTCAAAAGATACATAGAAACAAATGAGAATGAAAATATATCCTACCAAAATTTGAGGAATGCACTGAAAGCAGTAATAAGAGGACAATTTATATCATTACAGGCCTAACTCAACAAAGAAGAAAAATCCCAGATAAATAACCTCACATTACACCTTGAAAAACTAAAAAAAGAACAAATGAAAGCCAAAGTGAGCAGAAAATAAAAATTAGAACAGAACTAAATGACATAGAGAACAAAAAGACAATGGATAAAATTAATACAACAAAGAACTGGTTATTTGAGAAGACTAATAAAATTGACAAACCCTTGGCTAGACTCACTAAGATAAAAAGAGAAAAGACACAAATAAACAGAATAAAAAATGAAAGTGGGGAAGTTACAAAAGATGCCACAGAAATACAAAGGATCATCCAAGAGTACTATGGAGGATTATATGCCACCAAATTCAATAACCTGGAAGAATGAACATGTTCTTAGAAACATATAGCCTTCCTAGGCTGAATCATGAATAATTGGAAAATCTAAATTGACCGAAGAAGAGTAAGGAAATTGAATCAGTAATCTGAAACCTCCCCAAAAACAAAAGTCCAGGACCAGATGGCTTCATTAGTGAATTCTACCAAATATTCAGAGGATCTAATACCTGTCCTACTCAAACTCTTCCAAAAAATTGAAGAAGAAACAATGCTTCCTAACCCATTTTATGAGGCCTGAACTACCCTGATACCAAATGCTGGTAAGGATAACACACAAAAAAAGAAAATTACACACCAATATCTGTGATGAATACAGGTGCAAAAATCCTAAACAAGATTCTAGCAATTTGAATGCAACAATGCATTAAAAAAATTATACATCATGACCAAGTGAGGTTCATCCCAGGGGCCCAAAAATTGTTCAACCTACACAAATCCTTCAATGTGATATACCACATAAACAAAATAAAAAACAAAAATCATATGATTATATCAATAGATGCAGAAAAGGCGTTTGACAAGATACAATATCCATTTATCATTAAAACAATAAAATGGGTATAGACGAAATGTATCTTAACATAATAAAGGCCATATATGACAAAATCCCACCTAGTGTCATAATTATTGGTGAAAAACTGAAGCCGTCTTCTCGACATTGAGGAACACGACAGGGCTTTCCCCTATCACCTCGCATTTCACCATAGTATTTGAAGCCCTAGTCAGAATAATCAGGAAGAAGAAAGAAATAAAAGGCATTCAAATTGGGAATAAAAAAGTAAAATTGTGACTTTTTGCAGAAAACCCTGAAGACTCCACTACAAAGCTATTAGAAACAATAACCAAATACAGTAAAGTTGTCTGTTATAAACTCAACGTACAAAAGTCCATTGCATTCCTATATACTAATAATGAAATCTCAATAGAAGAAATAAAAAAAATAATTCTTTTTGCAATTGCAACCAAAAGAATAAAACACCTAAGAATAAACTTAACCAAGAATGTAAAATACCTATACACTGAAAACTATAAGACATTTCTAAAAGAAATTGAAAAAGACACAAAGTAATGAAAATATATTCCATGTTTTTATGGATTTGAAAAATCAACATAGTCAAAATGGCCATGTTATGCAGAGCAATATACAGATTTAATGAAATCCTCATTAAAATCTCAATGACATATTTTAAAGAAATATAACAAAATTCAACAGATTAGTATGGAGCCACAAAAGGCCCCAAATAACCAAAGCAATCCTAACAAAAAAGAACACTGTTGGAGATATTACACTCCCTGACTTCAGCTTCTATTACAGGGCAACAATAATAAAACCAGTATGGTATCAGCACACAAAACAATGGAATAGAATTGAGAACCCAGAAATAAACCCACATAAATATGGACAGATAAATTTTGACAAAGAACTCAAAAACATACAATGGAGAAAAGAAAAACTCTTCAATTAATGGTGCTGAGAGAATTAGAAAGCCACATGCAAAAGAATGAAACCAGACCGCTATCTGTCAACGTGTATAAAAATTAACTCAAAATGGATCAAACACCTAAATATAAGACCAGAAACAATTTTTCTTAAATTGATCAGTAGATTCAGTGGAATTGTAACCAATATTCCAGGAGTATTTTTCATAGAATTTGACAAGTTGATTCTAAAATTTAGATGGAAATGCAAAGGACATAGTATAGCCAAAACAATTTTGAAAATAAAGGCAAAAAAAAGAAATTATTCTATCTGCTTCTTACTATTTTTCTATAATAATCAAATGAGTGAAGTATTGAGGCAAAGATATATCTATAGATCAATTGAACGGAATAAATCCAGAAATAGACCCTCACATTTATGGTCAATTGATTGTTAACAAAAATGCCAAGGTAATTCAATGGGCAAAGTATAAGCTTTTCAAAAACTGATGTTAGAACAACTGAATATCCTTGTGAGAAAAAAAAATTAACCTTGATCATTACCATATGTATCCAAAAAAAAAG
This sequence comes from Hipposideros armiger, assembly GCF_001890085.2. Lineage (NCBI taxonomy): Eukaryota > Metazoa > Chordata > Mammalia > Chiroptera > Hipposideridae > Hipposideros > Hipposideros armiger. Next base: position 1,613,957 of record NW_017731503.1, read on the forward strand.
TAGCCTTGATCATTACCTTGTGTAACCAAATAGATCATAAACCTAAATGTACAAGTAATTTTTTAAAAATTTTTATTGGGGGGCCGGCCGAGTGGCTCAGTTGGTTAAGAGCTCACTCAAGAGTTTGAGCTCTGAGCAACAGAGGTTCAAGTCCAGCCTGAGCTGAGCAGCCGCTGAGCTGCCAACAGGTAGCAGGATGGCTCAGCTAAAAAAAAAAAAATTTTATTGGGGATTTGGGGGGATGGGAACAGTGCTGGGAAATTGGGGGAAGGGGAACAGACAAGTTGTTGCCTTTTGTTCTTCAGTCTAGTTGTGGAGGACGTTGCTTCACTGGCCCAAGTTGGCACCATCATTGCGCTCTTCCTGGGCAAGGCAGATCAGTCACCGGCTTCTAGATGGCCGCTCTCGGAGGCTGGGGCCGCTCACACTGGCTGCTGGCTACACACAGTAGCCCATGGCAACCCACTGCAGCAGGGGTTGCAGCCTACACCATCGCCGGCGACTCATGGCAGTCCAGCTCCAGGTTGAGCTGTTGTTCAGCATCTTAGCTGTAGAGGGCAGTGTCACTGGCCCTCATATGTGGGATCCAAACTGGAGTCTTCTGGCGTCCCAAGCCAGCTCTTAACCATCTCGCCACTCGGCCGGCCCTGTACAAGTAAATTTATAAAATATCTATAAGAAATGAGAATAAAATTTTTGTGAACTTTGTCAGACAGAGATTTATTAGATTAGGCAGAAATGTCAAAAATGAAACAGAAAAAATAGTAAATTGGATTTCTTTTTTTTAAATTAAAGTTTATTTAGGTGACAATCGTTAGTAATGTTACATACATTTCAGGTGTACAATTCTGCAATACATCATCTATATATCACATACTATGTTCACCACCCAGAGTCAGTTATCTTTCCCTCACCATATATTTAATCTCCTTTACCCTAGTCTACCACCCCTCTCCTCCCTTACCCTCTGGTAACCACTAAACTATTGTCTTTGTTTATGAATTTTTGTTTCTTCATTCATTTCAACAAAATTTAGAATGTGTTTTTGTTTTTTTAATTATTTTTTATTATGAAATACACATTTTTTAGAATTAGTTTCAGCTGTATGTTAAGTGAAATGAGTCAGTTGGAGAAAGACAAATACCATACGATTTCACTTATAGAATGTGTTTTTGAAATATACATATAACACAATGAAAAACCAAGTTAGAACTTGGAAAAATTTAATAATGCACATATCAGATAAAGGATTTGTATCAAGAGTATATAAATAACTCTTACAATATAATAATAGATGAAAGGCAACTCCCATTAAAACAAGCAAATGAGGGTGTCAGCCGGGTGGCTCAGCTAGTTAGAGTGCAAACTCTAAGCAACAGAGTTGCTGGTTCAATTCCCACATGGGCCAATGAGTTGTTCCCGAGCTGAGCTGCCACTGAGCTGTCAACAGGCAGCCAAATGGCTCAGCTGGTGAGAGTGCATGTTCTTAACCACAAGGCTGCCAGCTCGACTCCTGCATGGGATGGTGGGCTGCACACCCCCCACTACTAGATTGAAAGTGGTGACTGAGCTTGCAGCTGAGCTTGTGCCCTCTGCAACTAAGATTAAAAGACAACAACTTGACTTGGAGGTGATGGGTCCTGGAAAAACACAGTGTTCCCCTGCCCCAATTCCCTAACACAGTTCCCTTCTCCAATTCCCCAATAAAATCTTTAAAAAACAAAATCCAAGCAAATGATTTGAACAGACACTGCACAATAAAAGATACAAAATCTCAGATATGCAAATGAAGTGTTCAATATCATTAGTCATTGGAGAAATGAAAATTAAAATCACAATGTAACATCATTACACAAAAAAAATTTCTAAAATGAAAAGGCTGATGACATTTCCCATAATTTTTATTACCAGGTAAATCTTTAAAAAAAAAGGCTAACCAAATCAAGTATTCATGATAATGTGGAGCAGCTTCAGCTCTTACATACTCCTGATGGGAGTGCAAAATGGTACTTTCATTTTGGCAGTTTATTGTAATATGAAATATATACTTCCACTTACTATATGACCCAGCAATTCTGGTTGCTACTAACCACAAAAGATTTTTTAAAAATTGCATTTAATAACTTGTACAGAAATGCTCATATCAGATTTATATATAATATCCCTAAATCTGGGGGAAAAATCCAAATATCCATGAACAGATGAATGGATAAACCAATTGTGTTATTTTCATAAATGGAATATTACTTGGAAGTAACAAAGGAATACACTATTAAAACACACAAAAACATGGATGAATCTATAAAGCATTATATTTATTGTAGGCTGAAAGTTTGTGTCCTTCTAAAACTCATGTTGAGGCCTTAATCTCTAATCTATCTGAATCTAAAAATAGGGACTCTAAGAAAGTAATTAATGTTTATAAGGTAATAAAGGTGGGACATTACACAAGGATTAATGTCCTTATAAGAAAAGATACCAGATTGCTCTCTCTCTCTCTCTCTCCCCCACTCCCCCCAGCATACATACACGGAGGAAAAAGGCCATGTGAGCATACAGCAAGAAGGCGGCTGTCTAAAAGCTAGGAAGAGAATTTTCACTGGAAACCGATCCTGCAAACACCTTAATCTTAGACTTCTCCATAAATGAGAAAATAAATTACTCTTGTTTAAGGTACACAATCTGTGATATTTTGTTATGACAGCCTGAACAGACTAATAAAGTGCTTGTAAAAATCCATAAACAAGAGAAGACATAATGTATGATTTCACTTATATGAAGTTATAGAATAGGGAAAAAGCTACAATGACAGAAAACTATAGTGACACAAGGATTGCCTGAACCTAGGGGTAGGAGGGGGATTAAATAGGAAGAAACATAGGGAAACTTTTGGCAGATGATGGAAATCTGCTATATCTTTATTATGATAGTAGTTACACAGGTTTATAAATTTGTCACAATGTAAATATACTCTTTAGTGGGTACATTTTACTATGTGTAGATAATGCCTTAAATAAAGTTGACTTGAAAAATAATGTAATTCAAGTTGGGGATGCAAAGAAATAGATCAAAGAATTAAATAATCATGTCAACATTTTTTATCCTCATATCACATGTAGGATACTGTATCTCTTTGGGGAAGAAAAAAAGAAGACTACAAAATATGCAGAGGAATGCAATCAAGATTCTTAGGAGCTTGGAAAACATATTGTATGATGAACAATTGAAAGAAACTGAGTTGCTCAACCTGGAATAGGGAAAACATGAGGGTGAGATAAGACAAAGGGAGACATCTTCAAATATTTGATAACTGCTATGTGGGAAGTTAAGTGACTTGGAGTCTGTGTAACTGCAGAAAGCAGATTGAATTATTAGATGAAACTTACAATGGAAACTTTAAGGCTCAATATGACAAAGTACCTTCAAATAATTAGAGCTGTCCAACAATATCCTCCACCCTAGAAATACGTGATTTGGTCAGGGGAAAGCAATGCCCGTTACTGTCGTACTCCACAATATTGTTGAATAATTATCATACAGCACATTAATAATTTTGCATATCATTAAACACGTGTCAGCGTTGTGTGAGTTTTATTACTATACTAAATCTTGTCTTGAATTTTTTTTAAAGATTTTTACTGGGGAATTGGGGGATAGGAACAGCGCTGGGGAATTGGGGGAAGGGGAACAGACAAGATGTTGTCCTTTTGTACTTCAGTCTAGTTGTGGAGGATGTTGCTTCACTGGTCCAAGTTGGCACCATCATTGTGCTCTTCCGGGGTGAGACAGATCAGTCACTGGCTTCTGGACGGCCGCTCATGGTGGCTGCTGGCCGCCCACACTGGCTGCTGGCTACACACAGTAGCCCATGGCAACCCACTGCAGCAGGGCTACAGCCTATGTCGCTGGCATCCCACGGCAGCCCAGCTCCAGGTTGAGCTGTTGTTCAGCATCTTAGCTGTAGAGGGCAGTGTCACTGGCCCTCATATGTGGGATCCGAACCAGGGCTCTCTGGCGTCCCAAGCCAGCTCTTAACCAACGCACCACTTGGTCGGCCCTTGCATTGTTTTTTAATTCTTATGACTTACAAAGCACAATCCTCCACTCATAAGTTAAGACAACTAGACATAATATTGTTCAGCAATACTAAACGCTGTGGAAGAAGTAAAAGATTCATTGAATGTTTCTATGATGGCCTAATTTCTAGTATATTTTATATCAAATAGATATAACTTTTTAAAATTGGTTTTTTTATTTCTCAGTGACAGTTGACATACAATATTATATTAGTTTCAGGTGTACAGCATAGTGGTTAGACATTTATGTAACTTATGAAGTGATCACCCAATGAATCTAGTACCCATCTGATACCACCATACATAGTCATTACAATATTATTGACTATATTCCTTATGTTATACTTTATATCCCCATGACTATTTTGTAACTATCAATTTTTTTGCTACAGTATTATATACAATAGCCAAATAGATGTATTTTTAATGTAAATATTTGAAAAAGCCATCTTCACATGCTGGCAGTATTATGTATTTATACAAATGAAAAGAAATGATATTGCAATTGAGGTGTTCAATTTCTTTTTTGTAATACTTTGTGTTACATTTTAAAATGTGAAAGTACTCAGCTCAGATGTCAGGAAAACGAAAAACCATTTTTCATTATTAATAGCAATAAATCATACATCAATTGTACAACAAATTTATTTGTTACCCTTGTTTTGAAATCAGAGAAAATTATCCAAAACATGTAGATGAATCATAAATATGCAAGTACATGAATCACAAATATAACCTCCCACACATGTAGATTTTATTTTACATTTTTAAAAACCATCTTAACCATCTTGTGTATATAGTTCAGCAGTATTAAATGCATTCTTAATGTTGTGCAACCATCACCATCATCCATCTCTATAACTCTTTTTATCTAAAACTCTATATTCATTAAACAATGACTCCCCATTCTCCTCTCTTCCTAACCCCTAACTACCATTTTACTTTCTGTCTCTGATTTTGATTACTGTAAGTACCTCATATAAGTGGAATCATATAGTTTCTGTCTTTTTGTGACTGGCTTATTTCACTAAGCATAATGTCCTCAAGGTTCATCCCTGCATAGCACATGTAAGAATATCCTCCTTTTTAAAGGTTAATAATATTCTATGTATATACGACATTTTGCTTATCCATTTATTCATCAGTGGACAATTGAGTGGCTTCCATATTTAAGATATTGTGAATGATGTTGCTATATAAATATCTCTTTGAAATCATGCTTTTAATTATTTGCATATGTACCAAAAAGTGGAATTGATGAGTCATATGGTATTTCTACTATAAATTTTTTTAGGAACTGCCATATTCTTTTCCACAGTGTATGGACCATTTTACACTCCCTCCAATATTGCACAAGGGTTCTGATGTATTCACATCATGGTCAACTCTTCTTTTTTTTATTTTTCATAGTAGCAATTCTAATGGGTGTGAGGTGGTATCTCATTGTAGTTTTGATTGCATTCCCCTAATTATTAGTGATGTGGAACACTTTTCATGTGCTCATTGGACATTTGTATATCCTCTTTGTAGAAATGTCCATTTAAGGCCACCCATGTTTTAATGAGGTTGTTTGTATTTTTGTTGTTGAGCTTTAGGTGTACTCTATGTGTTCTGGATATTAACCTTAATCAGATATGTGATTTGAAAATATTTTCTCCCTTTACATGGGTTGCCTTTTTTACTCTATTGATATTGTCCTTTAATGCTGAAATATTTTTTATTTTCATGAATTCAAATTGTCTAGTTTTACTTTAATTGCCTGTGCCTTTGGTGTCATATTCAAGAAATCATTGTCAAATGAAATGTCATGAAGCTATTGTCCTGTGTTTCATTCTAAGAGTTTTAGAGTTTTAGGTTGTACATTTAGGCCTTTGGTCCATTTTAAGTAAATTTTTATATATGATGTTAGATAAAGATCTAACTTCATTTTTTTTGCTTGCAGATATCCAGTTTTCCCAGCACCATTTGTTGAAAAGAATCTCATTTTCCCATTGAATGGATTTGACACGCTTGTCAAAAGTCATTTGAATATGTATACAAGGTTTATTTGTGCACTATACAGTCTATTCCATTGCTCTATAAGTCTGTCTTTATGCCAGTAGCACACTCTTTTGAATAATGTAGCTTTGTAGTAAGCTTGAAATCAGGAAGTGTGAGTCCTCTAGGTTTGTTTGGCTTTTTCAAGATTGTTTTAGGAGATGTCCCTTGATATTCTTTATGGATTTCACAATAAGTTTTCATATTACTACAAAAACATCACTGGGGATTTGAGAGATTGCATTGAATATCTGACTCAATTTGAATTTTATGCACATCTTAAAAATAATAAGTCTTCCAATCCATAAACATGAGAAGTGTTTCCATTTATTTATGTCTTCTTTAATTGCTTTCAGCAATGTTTTGTAGTTTTTATTTTATAAGTAGTTAAGTTTATTCTTAAGTATTTCATTCTTTTTGATGCTATTGTAAATGGAATTGCTTTCTTTTTAAATTATTTATTATTTTCAGTTACAGATGACATTCAGCATTATTTTATATTAGTTTCAGGTGCTCAGGAATTGTTTTTCCAATTTTCTATTTAGATTGTTTATTGCTAGTGTATAGAGATGCAATTGATTTTTGTATGTTGATTTTGTTTCTTGAAACATATCTGAATTTGTTTTAGTTCTAAGAGTATTTTTGGTAGAGTTTTTTAGGGTTTTCTGTGTATTTAAGTACATGTCATCTGCAAACAGAGACAGTTTAAAATCTCCCTTACCAATTCAGATTCCTTTTATTTTTCTTTTCTAATTACTCTGGCTTGGATTTCCAGTACTATGTTGAATAGAAGTGGTGAGACTGGGCATCCTTGCTGTGTTTCAGATCTTAGAGGACAGCTTTCATTTTCTCATTGTGTATCATGATAGCTGTGGGCTTTTCATATATGGCTTTTACTCTATCAAGGAAAGTTTTTCTTATACTTAATTTGTTGAGAGTTCTTATCATGAAAAGGTGTTGATATTTTTTCAAGTGATTTTTATGCCCGCCTTGAGATGATTATATATATATATTTTTTCATTTCCTTAATGTGATGTATCACATTTAATGATTTTTCTCATGTTGACCCATCCTTCTATCCCAGGCTTAAATCCCAGTTAATTATGAAGTATAAGACTTTAATGTGCTGTTGAATTCAGCCTGCTAACATTTCGTTGAGAATTTTTGCATCTATGTTCGTCAGAGATATTGACCTATAAATTTTCTTTTCTTGCTGCATCTGTCTGGCTTTGGTAACAGAGTGATACTAGCCGCATAAAATAAGTTTAGAGAAGTTCTCTCCTCCACTATGTTTTGGAAGAGTTTAAGAAGGATTAGTTGTCATTCTTCTTTATTTTTCATTTATTTTTTTTGACATTTAATATTATTTTATATTAATTTCAGGTGTACAGTGTAGTGGTTAGATATATGCATAATTTAAGAAGTGATAACTCTGTGTAGCCTAGAACTCACCTGACACTATACATAGTTTTTACCATATTATTGACTATATTCACTTTGCTTCACATCTCCATGATTATTTTGTAACTACCAATTTGTACTTCTTAATCTTTTCACTCTTTCCCCAATCCCCTGTCATCTATCACCTAATAAACCTAGTACCCATATGACACCATACATAGTTATTACAATATTAATGACTATATTCCTTATTCATTATCTTACATCCCCATGACTATTTTGTAACAACCAATTTGTACTTCTTAACCCTTTCCCCTTTTCCACCCATTCCCTCACCTACCTCCCATCTGGCAATGACCAAAATGTTCTCTGTATGTATGAGTTTGTTTCTGTTTTGTTTGTTTATTTTGTTCTTTAGATTCCACATATAAATGAAACCACATTGCAACTGTCTTTCTCTGACTGATATACTACACTCAGCATAATACCTTCCAGGTCAATACAAGCTGCGGCAGATGGCAAGAACCCATTCCTTCCATGGCCGAGCAATACTCCATTGCATATATGTACCACCTCTTCTTTATCCATTCATCCATCGAAAGACACCAATCTGCATCCACATCTTGGTTACTGTAAATAATGCTGCAATGAACACATGGATGCACACATTTCCTTGAAGTAGCATTTTGGTTTTTTTAATATAAATATCCAGAATTGGGATTACTGGGTCCTTTTTTGTCTCTTGTTATAGCTTTTGTTTTAAAGTCTATTTTGTCAGGTAAAAGTATTGCACCCCATCTTTTTTTGTTTGTTTGTTTCCATTTTCACGAAATAACTTATTCCATCTCTTTACTTGTAGTTTGTGTGTGACTTTCAATCTGAAGCCTGTTTAGGCAGCATATGTAAGGATTGTGTTTTCTTATCCACCCTATGTTTTCCATTGGAACATTTATCCATTTATGTTGAAAGTAATTGTTGATAGGTATGTAGTTATTGCCATTTTATTATACTTTTCAAAATTTTTCGTATTAAACAAGTCTCTCTGACATTCCTTGTAATACTGGTTTGGTGATGATGAACTCCTTTAGCTTTTTTTTGTTTGTTTTTGTCTGGGAAGTTCTTTATCTGTCCTTCACTTTTAGATGATAGCCAGGCTGGTTAGAGTAATCTTGTTTGTAAGTACTTGCTTTTCATCGTGTTGAACATTTTGTGTCAATCCATTCTGGCCTGCAGTGTTTCTGTTCAGATTTCACCTGAGAATCTTATGGGAACTTCCTTGTAGGTAACTAACTGCTTTTCTCTTACTACTTTTAGAATTGTCTTTTTGTCTTTAACTTTTGCCATTTTAATTATAATGTGTCTTGGTGTGGGTCTATTTGGGTTCACCTTGTTTGGGACTCTCTGCGCTTCCTAGACTTGAGTGTCTCTTTTCTTTGCCAGGTTAGAAAGTTTTCAGACAGTGTTTCTTCAAATAGGTTCTCAATCCCTTGCTTTCTCTCTTCTCCTTCTGGTACCTCTGTGATGCAAATGTTATGCTTGCTGTTATCCCAGAGGTTTCTTAAACTATCCTCATTATTTGTATTTTGGTTGGTTTTTTTTTTTTTTTTTTTTTTTTTTTTTTTGCTGTTCCAATTGGGCGCTATCTGCTACTTTGCCTTCTAAATTGCTGATTCAATCCTGTTTTATCTAGTCTGCTGGTGATTCCTTCTAGTGCATTCTTCATTTCAACTAATATATTCCATTTCTGACTGTTTCTCTTTTTTATGGTTTCTATGTCCTTTTTTATGTATGCTCTCTTCTTGTTGAAGTTCTCACTAATTTCTTTGAGCATCCTTATAACCATTGTTTTAAACTCTGTCTCTTGTAGGTTTCTTGCCTCCATTCCACATAGTTCTTTTTCTGGAGCCATCTCCTGTTCTTTCATTTGGGATGTATTTTTGTTTGTTAGTTTGTTTCCTCATTTTGGCTGCCTCTCTGTTTTATTTCTATGTATTAGGTAGATCTGCTCTGTCTTCCATTCTTGACCAGGTGGTCTTATGTAGTAAGTGTCCTGTGGCGCCCAGAGGCACAGTATCTCTGGTCACTTGAGCTCGGTGCTCCAGAAGTGTCCCTTGTGTGGGTTTTGTGTGCTGTCCTGTTATATTTGAGCCTTGATTGCTATTGGCACGTGGGTGGGATTGACCCTTAAGCTGATTGGGTGTGGAGTTTGGCCATGTCCACAGCTTATGGGCTGCTGTGCAGGGGGCTTATCCCATGCAGCAGGATTTGCTCCAGTGAACTCTGGTGCCTGTTGAGATCACCTTTTGGGTGTGCCACTTGTGGGGTTAATTGAGTGATGATCTACTGTGTTCTGAAGCCAATCTCCAAGTATGCTGTCCTGGGGCTTCAACAATCTCCAAGTATGTTGGCCCTTCTTTGGAGGGGCTCCAGTGCAGACCTAGGTCAGCCCCTGCCTGGGACCACTCAGAGACTACCTGGTAGGAACTACAAAGTGATTCATGGTTGATCACTGCCTGTGCTGTACTTAGAAGCTTGTGGGAGAGACCACATTGTGAACCTGAATGACTGCTACCAGTACCAGGTCTGGGGTATCTCTGCAAAAAGCCAGGAGACCGTGAGGCCTGCTGCCACCTGCATGCTTTTTAAAGTTCATCCACTGATAAAGCCTCATGCTGCATGGAGTTGGTTGTGGCCAGGTCTCAGCGAGTCACCAGAGTGGAGCTAGTGGAGCTGACCAGAGCAATTCAGATCCACTTTTGGCTGTGTAGGGGAGGGTTCAATACAGGGAAGATGGCACCCACCTGCCAGCTGCATGGGAGGAAGACCCTACACAGAGAAAATACTGTCCCTCGAGTCCTCACCCTGAAGTTACACAACTCAGCCTCTCCTGTATGTCTCCAATGCCCCCTGAGTCACCATCCCTCCACCAGAGCCTAGGTAGTGTCTGTGCAGGCCCTTTAAGAGGCTGTCTGGGATTTCTGCAGCCTTCTGTATCACCCAGATGATTGGAATCCTCATTGTTTTCTACAGCCAGATGTTGTGGTCATTCTTCTTCCCAGCACCAGTACTCTGGGCTGCAGAGCCTGGTGTGAGGCTGAGGTCCTTTGTTCCTCCCTGGACAACCTCTGTGGCTGAACTATCTCTCCCAATTTGCAACCACCACATGTGAGTGTGGGATCAGTCCATTTTGTGTCTCCACCCCACTTACCAGTCTCAACATGGCTTCTTCTTTATATCCTTGGTTATAAATCTTCAGTTCATGTAGACTTCAGATGGTTCTCCAGGTTGATTGTTCTATAATTTAGTTGGCATTTTGATATGTTCATGGGATGAGGTACAGCATTTATCGACTCTGCCATCTTGGATCTCTCAGTTTTAAATTTCTTTAAACATTTGGTAAAATATACCTGTGAAACCATCTGTTTCTGGGCTTTTCTCTATTGGGAGGTTTTTTTGTTTTGTTTTGTGTTTTGAACTAATTAAATATACTTATTTGTTATTGGTCTGGTAGGCTTTCTGTTTCTTTTTTACTCAGTCTTGGTAGGTCATACGTTTCTTTCAATTTATCAATTTTTTTAAGTTGTCAAATATATTTGTGTATAATTGCTTGTAATTGTCTATTATGATCTTTTTTATTTATGTGGGGTCATTTATAATATCTTCTTCTTCATTTCTGATTTTATGTATTTGAGATCTATCTCCTTTTTCTTTAACTAAAAGTTTGTCAATTTTGTTTATCTTATCAAGAAAACAACTCTTAGTTTCATCAAATTTTTAAAAAGATTTTTATTGGGGAATTGGGGGGATGGGAACAGTACTGGGGAATTGAGGGAGGGGAACAGACAAGTTGCTGTCATTTTGATCTTCAATCTAGTTGTGGAGGACGTTGTTTCACTGGTCCAAGTTGGCACCATCATTGTGCTCTTCCTGGGTGAGGCAGATCAGTCGCCGGCTTCTGGACGGCCACTCACTGCGGCTGCTGGCCGCTCATGTTGGCTGCTGGCTACATACAGTAGCCCATGGCAACCCACTGCCACAGGGGCTGCAGCCTACACCGTCGCTGGCGACTCATGGCAGCCCAGCTCCAGGTTGAGCTGTTGTTCAGTATCTTAGCTGTGGAGGGCAGTGTCAATGGCCCTCATATGTGGGATCCAAACCGGGGCCCTCTGGCATCCCAAGCCAGTTCTTAACCATCGCGACACTCGGCTGGCCCTCATCAAATTTTTAAAAAGTGTTTTTTTCTTATATCGTTTATTTCTGCTCTAATATTAATTGTTTATTTTATTCTGATGACTTTAGGCTTAATTTGTTCCTTTTCCAGTTCCTTGACATGAAGGTAGATTGATTACTTAAGATACTTCTTTCTTAATTACTATAAGCATTTATTGAGATAAACTTTTATCTAAGTACTGATTTTGCTATATCCCATAAGTTTTGGTATGTTATGTTTTTATTTTTCTTTGTCTCAAGAAATTTTCTATTTCCTCTGTGACACAATGGTCATTTAAGACTGTGTTAATTTCTATGCATTTGTGAGTGTTCCCAATTTACTTCTGTTATTAATTTCTAGTTTTATTCCATGTGGGATCAAACTAAATGTCTATACAGAAGATTGGATAAATGAATTTATATATATTCATAAATGGTTTATGATACAACTATGAAAATGAATAAATAATAACTATATGCAGCAAAATGAATAATTATTTCAAACATAATGTCTTGTGAAAAAAAATTCCTGAAGTTCATATTGTATGATTTAAGTCATATACAGCTCAGGAAAAAATTAATCTATGGTGTTAGAAATAAGGACAGTAGTTGCTTTCGGGGAATAGGGTGGAGGTAGTAACTGGGAGGTACACAAGAGTGATTCTGGTGTGCTGGCAATGCATTATTTCTTTTTTTTTTAAGATTTTTATTGGGGAATTGGGGGGATGGGAACAGTGCTGGGGAATTGGGGGAAGGGAAACAGACAAGTTGCTGTCATCCTGTTCTTCAATCTAGATGTGGAGGACGTTGCTTCACTGGCCCAAGTTGGCACCATCATTGCACTCTTCCCGGGTGAGGCAGATCAGTTGCCGGCTTCTGGACTGCCGCTCACTGCAGCTGCTGGCTGCTCACGCTGGCTGGTGGCCACACACGATAGCCCATTGCAACCCACTGCCACAGGGGCTGCAGCCTACGCCATGCCTGGCGACTCATGGCAGCCCATCTGAGGTTGAGCTGTTGTTCAGCATCTTAGCTGTAGAGGGCAGTGTCACTGGCCCTCATATGTGGGATCCGAACTGGGGACCTCTGGTGTCCTAAGCCAGTTCTTAACCATCGTGCCACTCGGCCGACCCAATGCCCTATTTCTTGATCTGGGGAATGGTTACATAGAAATATTAAGTTTTTAAAAGATAATTGCAGTGTGATATGTGTAGTTGTATAACTCAATAAAAAATTAACTATATATAATGACAGATAGTAAGCAAGTATTATTAATAGGCTTACTGGAAGTGAATCATTTTATGGATTTCAGATTTAGATATAGGAGAATTGTACAATTGGCCATATGTGATAGTGTTCTTTGGAATAGTGGGCCAAAGAGAGAGAGAATGAGAGAGGGAGAGAGAGGGTGAGAAAGAGTGGCAAAGAGAGCAAGAATAAGAGAAAAGAACATAGAGCTTCTCTAAGCTTAGACTTTGGAAAGTGCACTTTTTGGTGCCATTAGGACTTTCAAAGAAGTGAGAAATCCTTAGAATAGTCTACATTAAAATAATGGTTAAAATTCTTGATGGAAGAGGATTTATAACTCTGAATCAAAAGTCCATTTGGGATGTCACTAGCACTTCTTAAAATCAGACACTTTAAAAATAGCAATTTATATCTTTTTGATTCAATTTGTATATGCAGGTAGTCACTTCCAGTGCTGCATACCTCCTCTTTTAGAATTACCATTCATATCTTTAAGATAAAAACCATGTGCTACTCATTTTTCAATAGCGGTATTCAGGATGTAGTGTAAGGTCTTTTTTCCAATAAGAATAATGAATCAAGCTGATGTTTTGGAAATTATTTTGATTTGTAAATTCTTTTATTCTGTTTTTCTAAGCCTCAGTAATCTTTCCCATAGACAGCAGAAGGTTTTAAGAAATGTTCCAATGTTGTTCTTTCTTTTTGTCTTATTTTGAGAAATAGTATTCTATGATGTTTAACTTGCTCAAATTTGAAGTATGTTTTTTTGTTATATACATACTCATGAAACTTTATTTCTGATATCACAACTACTATGAAATTATACAGGAGTTTTAATTTTAATATGATAATGTTCTTATGCAAATTGTTTGAGTTAATATGCTGTGTTGAATGTTCATGAGATCCTGAGGCTATACTAATCAATCTATGATTTTCAACACTGGCAGAAAAACTCGTGGTTAAATACACACTGTAAAGGGAAGAGAAAGCAGTAGAATCTTTGAAAATCAATTGGAAGCAATTACTAGTGTGTACTTTTATTGTAAAGCCCAAGCTAATCTGAATTTGTGAGAAATCTGAATCAGAATTTCTTAAAGTACATTATATGATATTTTATTGACTACCAACAAAATTGGTGTTTTCCAGAACACTGAATATAAAAATTAACCTAAGTAAATAACTAAAAATATAAATTCAAAGCTGGAAAAGCTCTTAAAGTAGTGTGTATGTTGGTTTGATCCCACATGAAATAAAACTTAAAACCTCCTAATATACAAACTAAAGTTTGATAATTATTTTCTTAGAGAACCACAGTTTAGTGCGCCTTTCTCATTTTCTGGTTGGAGAACTGAGACTCCTACATAGCCAGTTACAAAATAGACAGGATGCTAACTGAACTTCTCATGGCTTTAATCTTTTCACAATGCCATGATATTTCTTATGGCAATTTATCATTCACAAATATTTTTACAAATAATATTAATTATAAATTCAACATCATGAAAGGTAGGAAGGTTAGGTTATTATTTATCTCCATTGCACAGATAAGACATGTATATAGATACCAAGCTATCTATATCTTGAATAAGCTGGACTCCATAAAGTGATCTTTAGAATGCTTTTTTTCCTCTTGCCCCCTTGTGAGAGATGGTGTGGTATACTGTCATTTCCCCCTTCTGGATGGAAGTACTAATTGTCTCAGCTGCCACAAGTGTAAGCTGTTGATGGCTCACAGCTGAGTCTCAAAAAAGACATTCGACCCCCTTCCCAGGGGCTGCCTGAGTCCATTGATTTGTTGATGCCTGAGTTACAAAGGCTCAGCTGTGTTGCTTCAATTTGAAACAGTCTGGAAAGGCCATGCTTCTTGCAGAGCTCACTGTCAGAATGGTTAAATGTTTTGTTGCCACTGCCTTACTCTACCCACTATCCAGTTTTTCAATCCTCACCCATTGCAGGTGTCCCCCAGAGCATTATCCAATAATTATCCTGCATGTAAATTTCTGTTTAAGAGTCTGCTTCCCAGACAAGTTTATGAGGGACACCTCTGAATAAATTATTGGTCAGATCTCTCAGCCTTTTCCGCCATTCTCATTCAGAACAAGAAGTCTGATTTTAGTAATTAAATTTTCTAGTGGAGAGTACTTCCAATTTCATTTAAATCTAAAAAGTTTTTCTTCCCTTAGCTTGAACCTGTTTTAGACTTAGAAGCCCACCTTAGGAAACAAGGTCATGTTTGGTTTCTCTCTTTTTCTCAGTCATACTTTTTCCCCCGTTCTCATAGATCCTTATCCCTCCAGAAAGGGACACATATGGAGGTAGGGATTGAAATCAAAGGGAATAATCTTACGTGGAAACAACCTAAGTGTCCATTAATAGATAAATCGATAGAGTATGGTATATATAAAAATGGAATATTATTCAGCTATAAAAAATCAGGAAATCCTGCCACTTGTGACAACATGGATAGACCTTGAGGACATTAGGCTAAGTGAAATGTCAGACAAAGACAAATACTGTATGATCTCACTTATATATGGAAACTATAAGAAAAAAAATCATAGATACAGAGAATGGGAAGGTGCCAGAGGTAGGGGGTTGAGAAATGGAGTGGGGTGTGTAATAAGTCAAGGTGGTGAGAAGGTACAAACTTCTAGCTATAAGACAAGTAAGTCCTGGAGATGTAATGTACAGCATGTTGACTATAGTTGATGGCACCATATCATATATTGGAAAGTTGCTATGAGAGATCTTAAAAGTTCTCATTACAAAAAAAAATTGTAGCTGTCTTTGGTCAAAATATTAACTAAACTTATCTTGGTAATCGTTTGCAATATATACCTATAACAAATCATTATGTTGTATACCTAAAACTAATACAATGGTATAGGTCAATAATACCTTAAATAAATTAGTACATAAATAAATAAATCAGAAGTAAGGAAAAAAGGGAATAACCTTAAATACTTGGAATCTTTGTTATCTGGTATTAGTGCCCTATGGGGAGCAAATATATTGCTGACTCTTCTCATAAGATCTTTAAAAGGTCTTTTTAAAATTATGGTTTTTCAAAACAGACAATATTTTAAAATTATTAAAATAAAACCTCATGGACACGACCTGCTTTTACAATTATTAACATTTTGCCAATATTGTTTTATCTACCTCCTCTGACTCTTACTACTTATTTGTGTGTTAATTTTGTTTGCTAGCTTACTTCCTTGTTTATTTCTGGCATTTTTTAAAAATTTTATTGGGGAATTGGGGGAATGGGAACAGTGCTGGGGAATTGGGGGAATGGGAACAGACAAGTTGCAGTCGTTTTGTTCTTCAGTCTAGTTGTGGAGGACATTGCTTCACTGGCCCAAGTTGGCACCATCATTGCACTCTTCCCGGGTGAGGCAGATCAGTCGCCGGCTTCTGGACAGCTGCTCACTGTGGCTGCTGGCCGCTCACGCTGGCTGCTGGCTACACACGGTAGCCCATGGCAACCCACTGCCACAGGGGCTGCAGCCTATGCCGTTGCCGGTGACTCACAGCAGCCCAGCTCCAGGTTGAGCTGTTGTTCAGCATCTGATCTGTGGAGGGCAGTGTCACTGGCCCTCATATGTGGGATCCGAACCGGGGCCCTCTGGTATCCCAAGCCAGTTCTTAACCATTGCACCACTCGGCCGGCCCCTATTTCTGGTACTTTTTAAAAGCAATCCCTAATTTATCACTTCACTCTTGAATACTTCAGTATTTATTGCCAACAGATAGCATATTTTATAAACAAATTATAAGATCATTTTAAAATCTAAGAAAATTAACCATAATTTCTCAGTATCATCCAATGGAGGACCATATTCACATTTTCTTAATTGTCTCAAAAATGTTTAGTTAATTTTTCAAATATAAGATTGAAACAAAGTTTTGCATTTGGTTGATATGTCTCTTATTGTTTTATTTCTCCTAATCTTTTTTATTATGTTTCATGACATCTATTTGTTAAAGGAACAGGGTCAGTCTGTCCTGTAGACTTTCAAATTCTGGATTTGGTTGAGTACAAAAGTGTACATTAAGGTTTTTCTCTCTTCTCTATTTTTTCCTATCAATTAAGAGTTGGCTCTAAAGACTGATTAGATTTAGTTTCAGTTTGTTAGCAAGACTACTTCATAGGTGATACTATACATTCCTTATTGCATCACATCAGGAAGCACATATGTGTACTTACCCCACTTTTAGTGAGGTTTATATTGATCAGTGAGTTCAGACATTATGAGCTGTTTTCATCCATTATAAAGTTCACCCATCAACTTTTCACAAAATGATTTTAGCATTCATTAATGATCCATTGTCCGACCCATTATTTTATCATTTTTTAGAGGGTGCAAACAGGTCATACTCCTTTTCAAATTCTATTACTCCTGCATTTATTAGCAATAATTCTTCTATAAACAAGAACTTTCTCTCATGAACTATTAATAACCCAGAAATATAATTCATACAGTAAAGATAAAAATATAGTTATTCTTTCTCTCTGTTTACCAAATATCAGAATAATGAGTTGGTGGCCTAGCAACCTACAAATATGACTGCATTACTTTTGTAGCACTTCCATAAGAAAATTACCACAAACTAGGTGGCATAAAGCAACAAAATTTATTGTCTCAGATTTATGGATGCTAGAATCAAGGTGTTGGCCGAGACATGTTCCCTCTGAAGGATTTAGAAAAGAATCCTTCTTTGCCTTTCACTAACTTTTATTGGTTGCTGATGGTCTTTGGTGTCCCTTTGTTTATAGCTGCATTGTTCCAAATTCTGCATGCATTTGCACATTGTTTTCTTCCATCTATGTGTCTTTGTGTCTTTCTGCCTTTCTCTATATAAAGACAACATCCATTGGATTTATGGCTCACCCTAATCAGGCATGACCTCATCGCAACTTGATTTTATCTGCAAAAACTCTATTTTGTAGTAAGGTCATATTCACAGTTACTGTGGGTTAGGGCTTTGATTTATCTTTTGGGGGGACACAATTCAACCCACAACAGTGACCACTGAGGTTCTGTTGTTGTCATTATTTTGTAAGAATTAGTATGACCTCATTATATATGCAATTTGATATAGTTTGATGCATTGCAGTTATTATCAACAATGATGCTCAAATTGGCCCATCTTTGGTTAATGGGAATCTTTCAGATTGGCTCCTCTATCCTGTTGACATGACTTCAGTACTTTTTCATACCTTCCTTACTGTGTAGTATGACAAGATTTCCCAGCCTCATCTTACACATTTCCTGTCCCAGACCTGCAATCAACAATTTCTCTAACAAAATAATATATTGAGACCTCTGTCTAGACTACATTGTTGATGAGATTTTAGACTCCTTCAGTAGACAGACAGATCATATATATATATATATATATATATATATATATATATATATAATATAAAATCATTTTGTTTCCAATCACATTTAGATTACATGGCCTAAGTTGTCTGGTTTTATTATTTTTTTCTTAATTTGATAATCTTGGTAAATGAAGACATTTTACTTAATTATTTGTTTTATGAATGTTTGTTTAAAATAACTGTATTGTTATCTCTACTAATATAAGAATACCAAACTCAGTTTTTAGATTTCTTTGTAGTTCTTTTTGTCCTTGTTATATACCCACTAAGGATATAGAGCCACAATATTGTGTTTAAAAGTTATTTGAAATATTTCTCATGTCTCCAACTTGACATATATGTATGTTTATTTGCTTTTATTAATTTTGATTTAATTTTGTCATTTAAATTATGTGAAATATTTACATGTGCCATAGGAAAACTATTTCTTTATTCACAACACTTCTGACATCTAATGTATGGGTTTTGCATACCAAACAGACACCAACCGGGTGTTCTACAATTTAACTCAATTCTGACACTATCTACCCAGAGATAGCATCAGAGTCCACACTTTAAGGGCTTAATCGCACAAGACTGCATCCCAGTTCAGATGCCAATTGCAAGTAGTGGGTCCCCAGTTACCCAGTTACCCACACTTATGTATAGTTTGGTTACAAATCAGGTGTTCCCACAACTACCTCCTAAGTTTTGATAATTTACTATAATGAATCACACAACTTAGAGAACAACTTTACTTCAAGAACCACTGTTTTATTATAAAAAATAATATGAAGTATACAAATGAATAACGAGATGAACAGTACTTAAGGAAAATTCCAGAAGGGCCTCAATCACAGGAGCTTCACTCCCTATGGAACTTGGCATGGCCCACCCTCCTGGCACATGGATGTATTCATTCACTAACTTGAAAATTCTCCAACCCCCTTCATTTAAGTTTTTTTTTAGCTGAGCCATCCTCCCTTCATGTAAGGTTTTAAAGGTTCCATTATATAAGCATGATTGATTTAATCACTGATAACTGATGATTAAGTCAATACAAAGCCCTGCTTTTTTTCCCTGGAGTACAGGGTAGGGGTAGAAGAGTGTAAATTCTAACCCTCTAATCACAAGGCTGCTTCTTGTGTCAACCAGCCCCCATCATGAAGCTATCTAGAGACTTCTAGTAATCTCATTAACATAAATTCAGGTATGGTTGAAAAGGGGCTTGTTATGTATAATAAAAGATGCTTCTATCACCTCTATTTCTCAGAATATTCCAAGGGTTTTAGAAGCTCTGTGACAGAAACTGGGAACAAAAAAATATATATATATTGCGTATTCTAGTACAACATCACATGTGCCAAAAACTTTTTAAAACAAGTAACTTCAGGGCCGGCCGAGTGGCGCGATGGTTAAGAACTGGCTTGGGATGCCAGAGGGCCCCGGATCGGATCCCACATATGAGGGCCAGTGACACTGCCCTCCACAGATCAGATGCTGAACAACAGCTCAACCTGGAGCTGGGCTGCTGTGAGTCACCGGCAACGGCATAGGCTGCAGTCCCTGCTGCAGTGGGTTGCCATGGGCTACTGTGTGTAGCCAGCAGCCAGTGTGAGCTGCCAGCAGCCGTAGTGAGCGGCCGTCCAGAAGCCGGCAACTGATGTGCCTCGCCCGGGAAGAGCACAATGATGGTGCCAACTTGGGCTAGTGAAGCAACGTCCTCCACAACTAGATTGAAGTACAAAAGGATAGCAACTTGTCTGTTCCCCTTCCCCCAATTCCCCAGCACTGTTCCCATCCCCCTAATTCCCCAATAAAAAAAAATACATAAAAAAATTAAAAAAACAAGTAACTTCAGAAGAGTGTACCTCTTATCCCTTATCTGTATCTATCTATATGTATGTACAAAGAGTTCCCAACTTATAATTGTTTGACCTGTGATTTTTCAACTTTACAATGGTGTAAAAGCAAAATGCATTTAGTAGAAACCGTAGTATAAATTTTGAATGTTTATCATCTCTTGGGTTAGCAATATGCAGTGTAAAATTCTTCTCTCATGATGCTAAGCAATGCCAGCGTGGCACAGCTCCCAGTCAACCACACAATCACAAGGGTAAAGAACCAATACTCTACAGTGTACTGTGTAACCAGCATTTTGGGGCATATTGTGTTTTGTGTTTTTACATCCCATCATGTCTACAAAATATCCATTGGTGTCTCCTGTTTTTTTGTGAGAAGAAGAGGAAGGCAATTACTTTTCAGATGAAACTTAAGATAATTGCTCAGCATGAAGGTAGCAAGTGATAATTACATAAAATATTCAACACTTTATTATATGAGGTGTGATAAAACAATACAGTAAATGTTTAAATAAAATATTATTACAGCAAAAGACACATTGCCATTTATCCTCCTCAAAATACTTCCTCTTTTTTTTGAACACACTTATCCCATCATTCTTGCCACTTTTTGAAGCAGTTCTGGAAGTCCTCTTTCATGTCTTTACTGAATCCTCCATCAAGACAATGCTCCGTGTCACACATTGCTTCTTGTATGGCAATTTCTGTCAAATAAAAATATTATGGTGTGTCCTCATCCTCCTTATTCACCGGATTTGGCACCATGTGACTTCTGTCTCTTCCCCAAAATCAAAATGATTCAGTATATTGAGGCAGCCACAGCAGCACAACTATAGAAAGAGGACTTCCAGAATTGCTTCAGAAAGTGGCAAGAATAAGTGTGTTCCAATTGAGGGAGAGTATTTTGAGGGGTATTAATGGCAATGTGTCTTTAATGTAATTTTTTAAAAAATTTAAATATTCACCGTAATGTTTGATCACGTCTTGTCAAACAGGCTTTGTGTCAGATGATTTTACCCAGTTGTTGGCTAATGTAATTGTTCTGATCATGTTTAAGGTAGAGTAGGCTAAGCTATAATGTTCATTAGGTTAGGTATATTAAATGTATTTTCAGCTTAAATTACTTTCAGCTTATGCTGGCTTTATTGGGACATGATCTCATCATAAGTAGAGGAGCATCTGCGTATGTATATGCATATTTATCTATCATCTTATTATCTCCCTTCTTCATAAAAGGTAGTATAATAAAAAATTGCTTTGTATTTTCCCTTTCTCAGTATTCCTAGAGATCATTTCATAGCATCATATAGAGAACTCCCTCATTCATTTTGACACTTTCATTGTACTTTGTAGTGGGGCACTTACAAACCTATCTCTGAGGTCCTGCTGACATAGTCAATGCTTCTCTTCCTGGCTACTTATGACCCCTTTTCAGTCTACCTGATGGTAGCTTTTCAATCCTGCACATTGTCCTTCTGCTTGGAAAAAGTGTTATGTAGGAGATAATGCAGCTAGCTCCAGATCCACCTATCTTTTCTGACAGCCTCTTGAAATGTTGGCCTTTTTAAGGTGTCACTCCAACAGTAGGCCCTGCACCTGCCTGATATCAAGAGACTCAGGGCCACTTTTCTAAATAGTTTTCTTGAAGCTCCTTCTCTCGATTGGCTTTTAAAGTGAGGGTAAACACTGCTTTCTCTTCTTCCATGAAACACTGACAACCTACTTCAAATGTTTTCTCCTATTATCTGTGTTACCTCAACATTATGTAGCATTTTAGCATTCCCTGCAAACATGGTCTAGCACTTTGCTTTAGGAAGTGGAGATCCTTCTTGCCTCTCTTTGTATTGGTCTCAGCTTTTGTGGACTCTGACAAAAATCTGAGACCACAGGAGGAAGATTCTCATTTCTTATCATCATTTTATTGCTAAGAATAAAAAGCTGTATTGGGTGATTTGAAATGGATAAATGGTAATCCTTTAAAGCTACTATAAAGCATAGTGGTTAAGGGCACCAATTCTAGAGTGAGAATTAATTCCAAACTCCACCACTTATTAGGTATATGAAATTTGGCAATTTTCTTACAACTTCTGTGCTTATGTATAGTAATACTTATATCATGGGTTATTATGAAGACTAACTGGATTAATATTTACAAAGCAATTAAAATAGTGCCTGCCATATGATAAGTATTCTATAGGAAATAAATTTAAATATTAATTATATAAATGAGTGAAAAAGTATGACACTTTGGTCTTTGAACATTTTTGGCTGTTTCAAACACCCAAAAAGTAATTATTCATTGGTGTTTGGGCCTGAAAACCTGAACTTTTGACTCCTTAATAATTTTAATCTTCAGTACTTTTATGACACTTAGCCACTAACCCAGCTAGGGCCCTAACTATGACACATGCCACCAAATGATTGTCATCTCTTCATATTATGCCCTGGCATGTTATTCCATTTTTTTTCCAATTCCTTAATTATTTCTTCTTTTTGTGCCCTAAATCAAGACTGTATTAAGCACCATACTCTTAAATAGATGAAGTGTTTTTAAAATAGGGTTCTTGAGAGTGTATTAAATTTTTATTTAAGATTATTTATTAAAATATGCAAGAAGTGAATAGCCAGAGAGACATAAAGTGAGGAACTAATGAGACAATTTATAGTATATTATACTTTCTCTCTTTAGATTTTAAAAATCTGTATGTATGAACCAGTTAACAATTAGAATCTAAAACCTAGTCTGAGTGCCTTTAAACTGTAGATACACAATAAATATTTAGAATATAATTAAATTCAATATAAATTAACCTCTTCTAAAGTGACATTACCTCATTAGAGAGAGTTACTGAGCATGTATTTTCTACATATTCATCATTAGATATAACTTTGTTTTAATGTTAAAATTAACTAGATACTGTTGACAGGCAAAGTTAGAACTCTGATTTTGATGTATAAAATGAAGCTATGCTATTCCTTTTCTGAGGTGACATGGGTGTGAGGGTTGTGCCAATGATTGAGAAATATAAAGGCAGTGAATGTGAGTTGGGAAAACTCATAAAGAAATAACAGCATAGCTGTAATATTCATAGTCTCTAAATGTATATTCTGTGAAGGCAAAAACATTAGGACATTGTACCATTGGAATAGATCATGAAGGCCAACATGAGCCAAAGTAGATCTTTGTGATTAGACATAATACTTTCTGATAGAATATTTTCAAGTTGAATTAAGTACTGCTATACCAAATTCTCCAGATCTTACAAATTCACAGCTGGATCCAACCTATCTAATCACATTCCTTGTCAGATAAATTTCCTTTCTGCAGCTACTCCACAACTTCATGGCAGTATGAATATACTTGCCTCAGAGTATCTGAGGCAAAAGAGTATCTTATTTCTACCCTTCCTACTCTGCAGACTCAAAACACAGGAAACTAGGCAATTTAAAAATTAGATTACTCTTTTACCTGAAATCCTGCATGTCAGAACATACAGCTATCTTTATTTAAAATGTAAGAAAATTCCCATGGTCTAATTAGTAGCAAAAAACAAAAAACCAACCAAAAAAAAAAACACCTTCTAACATGTTGTGTCAGGCACTAGTCAATTTCCCTGATTACATATAGCTCATACACAAAAAAATGTAATTACCCATTTTTGTTAATCTCAGTAATTTATTTAAATTTGTTTCTGAACCAATTCCCAGGTGTTCATGAAAATTACTGCTTAACTTTATCATTTTCTTAGGCCTTTGAGCTGGCACTAAATAATTTTGGATTTCTCTCTGGTATTTTGTTAACCCTGATTTCTGTATTCAAGAAATCATGAAACAGTAAATCCAAGATTTACAAAGGTTAAAAGTTTTATAATACATGATGAGAGATATAGAAGAAATCAAAAGCATAGCCCTTGAGTAAAGGGAGTTTAGTTGTAAAGATTTTTATATGTAAGGCACAGTTGCTGTCATATAGTGCAGGGAAAACTAGATGACATGAAACACATAGATCACTTAACTAGCTAATGTTGATATCGTACATCCATGTCACTTAGTACAGGGTTCAGCACATAGCTTAACATATTTTTTGAATCAGTGAATTACTATCAGAATGTAAAGGAGAAGTATAGTTATCATTATGCAAGACATAATATTAGATATAACATTTACTAATTATCCACATACTACTTAATTTTATCTTTTGAAATTTCCATGCAAGATGTGTCAGATTATCTAAAAATGAAGGTAGAATGGTATCAAACAGCATTTTTTAATATTTAAAAGCCTTTGCTATTTTAATAAAAATAAAATTTCAAGTAATCGGATTTTTTTTCTTTTAATTATTTTTTATTATGAAATACACATTTTTAATTAGTTTCAGCTGTACAACACAGTGCAATAGTTATACTTTTTACCTCTTGAAGTGACAACACCCCTCCCCCAATCCGCCAGCCCACTTTCCCCCCAATATCATACATAACTATTACAATTCCCTTGCCTCCACTCCCACACTATACTCCACATCCCATGACTCTCTCTCTCTCTCTCTCTCTCTCTCTCTCTCTCTCTCTCTA
>NW_017731503.1:1639501-1640927 GCF_001890085.2 Hipposideros armiger
ATTTTGTTCTTCAGTCTAGTTGTGGAGGACGTTGCTTCACTGGCCCAAGTTGGCACCATCATTGTGCTCTTCCCGGGTGAGGCAGATCAGTCACCGGCTTCTGGACGGGCGCTCATTGCGGCTGCCGGCCGCTCACGCTGGCTGCTGTCTACACAACGTAGCCCATGGCAACTCACTGCCACAGGGGATGCAGCCTACGCCTTCGCTGGCGACTCACAGCAGCCCAGCTCCACGTTGAGCTGTTGTTCAGCATCTTAGCTGTGGAGGGCAGTGTCACTGGCCCTCCTATGTGGGATCCTAACCGGGGCCCTCTGGCGTCCCAAGCCAGTTCTTAACCATTGCGCCACTCAGCCGGCCCCAGAGTTTCTTAATCCAGTCATCTACCGATGGGCATTTCAGTTGTTTCCAAGTCTTGGCTATTGTGAATAGCACCGCAATAAACATAGGGGTACATATATTTTTTCAGATTAGCTTCATGGGTTTCTCTGGATAGATACCCAAGAGTGAAATTGCTGGGCCATATGGTAGTTGAATTTCCAGTTTTCTAATATATCTCCAAACTGATTTCCATAATGGCTGCACCAATCTGCAGTCCCACCAACAGTGCACCAGGGTTCCCTTTTCTCCACCGCCTCACCAGCACTTGTTGTTTGTTGATTTATTGATGATAGCCATTCTGACCAGAGTGACGTGGTATCTCATTGTGGTTTTTATTTGCATTTCCCTAATGATTAGTGAGGTTGAACATTTTTTCATATGCCTGTTGATCATCTGTATGTCCTTTTTAGAGAAATGCCTCTTCATATCATCTGCCCATTTTTTAATTGGGTTGTTTTTGTTTTTTTGGTGTTGAGTTGAATGTGTGTTTTATAAATTTTGGATATTATCCCCTTATCAGATATATCCTTGGCAAATATCTTCTCCCATTCATTAGGCTTCCTTTTTGTTTTATTGATGATTTCCTTTGCTGTGAAAAAACTTTTAAGTTTGATGAAATCCCACATGTTAATTTGTTCATTTATTTCCCTTGCCCAAGGGGATATCTCAGTAAAAATATTACTGAGGGTAATGTCTGCAAATTTACTCCCTATGTTTTCTTCTAGGAGTTTTATGGTTTCAGGTCTTATGTTTAAGTCTTTAATCCATTTTGAATTTGTTCTTGTATATGGTGTAAGTAGGTGGTCCATTTTCATTTTTTTGCATGTGTCAGTCCAATTTTCCCAGCACCATTTATTAATTTATTAAATAGACTATCTTCACTCCAATGTAAATTACTGCTTCCAATGTCATAGATTAAATGACCGTATATGGATGGGTTTATTTCTATGCTCTCTATTCTGTTCCATTGATCCATGTGTCTGTTTTTATGTCAGTACCATACTGTTTTGATTACTGTAGCCTTGTAGTATGATTTGATGTCAGGTAG
>NW_017731503.1:1642832-1645960 GCF_001890085.2 Hipposideros armiger
TTCTATTTCTGAGAAAAATGTTCTTGGTAGTTTGATAGGAATTGCATTGAATCTATATATTGCCTTAGTTAGTATTGACATTTTAACTATATTACTTCTTCCTATCCATGAACATGGTATGTATTTCCATTTATTTGTATCTTCTTGGATTTCTCTCTTCAACGTCTTATAATTTTCTGAGTACAGGTCGTTTACTTTTTTGGTTAAATTTATTCCTAGGTATTTTTTTTGAAAGGTAATCGGATTTTTAATCAAGCAATGTATACAGCTTAAAGACCACAAAACCCAAACTCAATGACATTTCCCTTCAAAAATAAGGGAGGTTCAATTGAGGGCAGTTATTTGTGGGCTAGTGGGAAAAGCACTAAACTGGAGTCAGACAGTTCTGAGTTTAAATCTCAGCTCTACATTTTACTAGTTGTTTTCATTTTGATAACTAGTTTCGTCTATGACATACAAGTTGTTTAAGTTTCTTAATTTTTAAAGTTTGTTTCTTTATTGATAAAATATGAATAATCATATTAATTTTCTGTATAAATTGTCATGAATTTAGAAGGCACACAGTAATCATTATTTGAAATTGAGTACAAGAGCAGTCCCTCATCAGCTGTTACCCAAGTTAAGCTCTGTAGCGAACCATGTAATTTTTAACATATAAGTTCACTTCTCAAGGTTTCAATTTCTCATAAAAATTTACATTTTCACCTATTGACTCACAGGTTTGTTGTAGGAACTACATGAAATAATTATTACATAATTTATTAGATTTTATCTCCTGTATTTCTTATTTAGATGGAAGGATGATATCATCTTATCTTTCTTAATTTATAATTACCCTAACTCTCTGTTATGGGATGGCTTTCTTGAGAAGCAGACTATAAGATAGTGATTAACATGAGAGAAGTTTTAGGGAGCTCTTTTAAGATCTACCACCTATGGAAAGGAAGATAAATAAGTAGAAGTCGGCAGAGGGACACGCTGAGACATAATGCAGTCTGAAGAGAAACCTCAGCTGACACTAAAGGGAGTTGTGAAGATAGATGACCCTTCAGAACTGATCAAAGTTAGGACAAGAGAACAAGGCCTTAATACCCTGCATCAGTCAGTCATTGGATGTGAACTACTCAGAGAGGTGTGACTTAAGGGAAGGCATCCACATCAGATGAAACAATCCTGAAAGGATTTCCCAGCAGCTGGGTAATAAGATCTTCATTTCTGAAGGGGAACTGTGTAGTGAATCAGTGTCCACCACAGTCCATTCCCTGAAACCTTCAGATCTTTTTCCTTTCAAGCTCATAACTCATAGTTCAATGGGGGTTACATTTTGTCCCTTAGTAAAATTATTCTCCTTTTGGGAACCAGGACCTCTAAATTCACAGAGCCCTGGGTTTCAGCGATGGAAAACATAAACTCCCCAAGTGAATCCCTGGGCATGATGGTAATTGCAGCCAATTCTACTTCCTCACCTTTGTTCCATGACCAAAGTATTCTTTCAGTTGCAACACAGCACCATATGAAGGCATTTCTGCCACAACTCCTTTGCTGTGAAATTGGTCATTTGGTTTGATGTTATGTGGTATTCCATGCTGGTAAATCAAAGATTCTCTAAGCTCTTGCATAATAATGTTAGCTGAGGCACTGTAGGTAAGAAAGGCAAATTTATACATAGAATATGTGTTTATTCTAGTGTGCTTTCTCCTTAACTAAATCTATCACATACTTAACTAGTTTAAATTGAAACATAACCCTAGTTACAAGCTTAGTGGCCAGGAAGAAATGTGGGAGAAGATGAAAGGAATGCATAGTGTCTTACAAGGGAGGGTTGTCTGCATTGTCTCCAAACAACAAGGGCATACTAAACATTCATGGGAAGGAGTTACCCTCTTCTACATTGTCAACGGATTTGGAGGAATCTACAGATTTAAGGTTTTCAAGAATATAAATCCAGGTATCTCCATCCATTATGTCAATGTCCCATCCATAAAGGAAAAAGTTGAGCTGTGAAACAGTCTAAAGGGAAGTCCCAGCCAACTCTACAGGGTGTCCTCCATAGCTGTATTGAGTTGGGGCAAGATGTCTAAGTTGTGATATCTATCAGTCATTTAACATAGGCCACTTAAGGAAGGGGGCATGATTTTGGGAATGGTAACTCTTTTCAGATTAGAAATTTCCCATAGATGGTTGAAAGAAGAGGGCTGCAATTGCCAAAGGAGGGTTCTAGGCAGTGCTTCAAAATTTTGTATACATCCTTTTCCCTATCTTTGGATATTTAAAAAAACTATTAGTGTCAAATTTCCTTGATTATCCATTCCAGTGCCTACAAGATTTCTGTTTTTTTCAAAACAACACTCTTCTGTTTGGAATAAAACCCTCTATCTGTGGTTATTCACTTCATAGAAATTTATCTTTGCATGCTTATTTTTGGAACAAATCTCAGACTGGAGCTAGGGGCAAAAAGAAAGCTAAGAAAAAAGTGAATGAATTTGAGGCAGGTAGATGGAAGTACATTTTTGCTAATTCATAAAAGTAGAAAGAAAATTACAGGGAAAAACTAAAGTGATTACTTCTTACTTCTGAGCTGAAGAAGCTTCCTTCTGAGTATTTGAGAAGTAGTCAGCTTGTTTGCTATATAAACCAAATGGAGGTGATATCTTATGCCTTGCTTTGCTGTATAGGCTTCTACAAATCAAATGGGAAAATGAGATAATGTATGTAAAAGTTCTTCAGAAAGAATAAAGCAGAAGGGATTTTGAATTGTATTATTTAAAATGCATTTTAAAAATGTTCAACTGAAGTGCCTTTAGTTCTCCATCAGGAAGTTTTCTTTTATTCTCTTCTCATTGCACTGCAGAATTCCCTTTTTGAGACATTATATATGAGCTCAGACAATTAAGTTTGCAAACTAATCCTAGAAAAAGTGCTACATACCTCATTGTTGAATATCACTACAGTCACCTTCGAAGTACTCTCCTTGAGAAGCTATGCACTGATACCAGTGCCTAGTCCACCCTTCAAAGTAACTTTGGAACTCTTTTCCTGGAATGGCCTTCAGAGCTACTGTCATATTACCTTTTATGTCCTGAACGTTATCAAGATGTCTTACTTTATTTTATTTTTTTTTTTCTTTT